>NC_041373.1:13603816-13738816 GCF_900634415.1 Cottoperca gobio | reverse complement strand
CAGAGCTTGTTGTTGCATAAATAAATAGCTTGGGTAAAGCTTTTCTTTATACCTTAGAACAACTTAGACCGACCGCCAAGAAATATATTTAGCTGTGGCTTAAAGCAGTAGCTGTTTTTAATTAAAGCTGGCACTCCTGGTGAGAAGTTGAAACTGTTCTACAAGTTCAAGTTTTGCTTGTTTGTTTGATTCTCTATTTGTTTCATACTGTCTTTTGTTTGTTGTTTATTCCTCTCAAATTGAAACTTCACTAAGTGTATGCAATGCCAGTTCTCATTTACTGTATCCTGTGTTTGCTACTTCTGGTGTTTTTCATTCTAATCTATGGGTTCTGTCACATTTGTAAGTGATGGTTGTGATATTTGACTTGGTTCTGTTTTACAGAGTAAGGCGAATCCCGTCAATGTGACTCCGCCCATTCAAGCTGTGGACCAAGACATAAACCTACAGCCTCCCTCTGACAGGCCCGGGATCCTATACTCCATCCTCATTGGTGGGTTTACGTTAGTTTGAATTTAGATTGGTTGGCTCTCTTATTGTGCAAATATACATTCATGTGCCTTCCACAGATTTAGGTCATTGTAGGCTGCAGTGATGCAAATCCACTCGCAGGATTGCTCAATGGTAATATTAGATATTTGTTTTATGTCTGAAAAAGTGTGATGACATACCTTAATTAGTTATCTTAGCCACAATTGATTTCACTAAAAATTTTGACTACATTGCAATATAAAACTACAAATACCATAATAAATGATTTTATCCATATAGCCGACATAAACATAATCTTTCCTAGTAAAATGTTAGAATTTGAATGTTTGCAGCAAAAACAAATGCAGAATCCCAAATGTTGTCCTCTTGAGTTCACCCTGAATGGCCACACAAAAATAAAATATTATTCAATGGATCATTAACCTACAGCAATAAAGCTTACTCTGTAATTCAGACATCAGCACATCTTGTCAACGCAGGTCTGTGGTGTCAGGGCTCCTGAAGCCCAGGGCCCGAGTTGTTAACTATTATAAAAGGATTGTAAGGTTTTTGAGGAAGGCATTGAAATGTTTAGATGCAGGATTAACTCAGCAGAGTACTAATGTGATTGTTAACAGCCAGTTGGCAAAGGATAAGATTTCTTTCTAAAATACAGCGATAATTGTCTTCCCATTAATCCTTCATAAGCACCTTAAGTTGAAAGTGATTAATAGCAGCTACAGAACACCATTGCAGCAAGACATCTTGATTAATGTTTAAAATTGTAAAATGCAGAGCAACAAAAAACCTTTACTTTTACTCATGAGCACTTTCATCTGCGTAGTCTGTAAAAATGCACTGACATGACACTGACTCGATTACATTTCCCAGACTCCTCCTGTGAAACTAATCTCTGTCTGAGTAAAGATTATGAGAGAGAGTTTCACAAAGGGCAAACAAATCTGTTGCAACTCTGCAGCTCCTCCAAGATCTCCGATTTGAAGACGAAAACCTGAATTAAAAGCAGTTAAGGGTCAGTTGGGAAAGCTTTAATGTTTAAAGATGGTTTTAGCGCGTATGACCTTCATCAGGCAATATATGACCAGGGGGTTGGTAAAGGATCTGGACAACAACATTATAAAGAACAGACTATTGCAAAGTTGCTTTGGTCATGGACACAAGAAGAAGAAGAAGAAGAAGAAGAAGAAGAAGAAGAAGAAGAAGAAGAAGAAGAAGAAGAAGAAGAAGAAGAAGAAGAAGAAGAAGAAGAAGAAGAAGAAGAAGAAGAAGAAGAAGAAGAAGAAGAAGAAGAAGAAGAAGAAGAAGAAGAAGAAGAAGAAGAAGAAGAAGAAGAAGAAGAAGAAGAAGAAGAAGAAGAAGAAGAAGAAGAAGAAGAAGAAGGCGAGGAGGGGAAGGGCGAGGAGGGGAGGGCGAGGGCACTCACCCAAACATCTATAACCACAAATATCAGGGGACTGTTGCTCCCTTGTCCACATGTGCCAGTGTTGCTGCTCTTCTCTCCAGCACTTGATTTCCCCATTGAGCAATGCAGCATTCTAAAGCACCACATATGTATGTGTCTTGGTGCATCTCCACCTGTGGAGAGCAGAGATGAGAAAGCCCAAAGCATTAGCCATCATCACGCTCTCTCGCTCTACCGCCCAACCCCCCAACCCCCCTGTATCTTTTATATTTCCCCTAGACACCCACCAGGAAAACATACAGGATATCGATTCTTAAACCAATTACTGATGTCTCTCCCTGTCTCGTCTCACACACACACGCACTACTCTACTTTACTCTACTACTTTCGTATGTATTTAGTTTTTGCTCAGTTCTTACTGTGTCTTTATTACCTGCTCCGTCTCTCAGGCAAACCGGAGTCCTATGCCGAATATTTCAGCTTAAATGGAACAACAGCGGAGCTCCTGCTACGAAAGCCCATTGATAGAGAACTCCACCGTAGATTTGATCTGGTTATCAAGGTGAGAAACACTGGGACTGGGGGAGAACTGGGGGGAGGTTTAATTTGATTTTTTCTCAGCGTCTTTCTTATAGAAACAGCAATACTTAACTGCATTTAACCTCCAAATATCCATTTATGTGGCGCATCCTGGTTCGTGTCAATTAAAAGTAGTCTACCCTAAACATATTAGGTGCCAGTAATGGTGTCGCATTAGAACTATCTCGTGCTGTGTGAGGGTGTTTTTGTCTTAATTAGAATGGTAATACAATTACACCACTAAGCATACATCAGGTTCTGCTCCACTGAAATTGAAAATGCAATTTTTCCTCTGTAGGATGTTTTTGCTGTACTTTAGTTAAAGGTGTTTGTGGATTTGTGTATATGTACGTATTGCTTATTGTGTAAGAGAGGAGAAGAGGGGTGAGGGAGAAAACTGGCCAACAGAAATAAGATTTAAACGAGGCAGAGAGTACAGATGAACAAACAGAAACACAGTTGTACCGTCATGTGTTTTAGATTGGCAAATTTCAATGGTCTGTAATAGACATAGACTTTCCACAGAAATAGAAAAACAAAGGCCTTCCCAAGGGGGAGTGTGAGAGTTGTAGGGGATAAGTGAGGTGAATTATATTTATTACTTTAATCCTAAAAACATGGGCATGAAAAACACATTGATGTAATTCAGTGTGAGTTACACTCACGCAGGTGTCATTATCGCAAATGAATGTCCTTAAATCTGCTTAGAAATCATAAATCATAGAAAAAAAGATGCTTCAGAATTTGCCTTAGAATCATCACATTTTTATATCTTCTTCATGATCAAAGTAATCCAGTGATAGTTGTACACCATGGTATTGAAAACAAGAACGGCTAACAGGCTTTTAATGGTGCCAATTTGCTCAAATGTAAACAAATATATGAAAGAGGGGGGGAGCAATAATACCTGTTGCTGACATTCAACTACAACAGCTCCTTTGATGAGCTTTTATTGGGTCTTGCTCTCTTGATGCCTGACGTTTTTTTCACACTGAGCTGAAAGGACAAGCAGCATTTCATGCAGAAACAACTCAGTGATGTCCTCTTTGAAATACAAGGACATCACTCGGGCTGGGATTTAAATTACAGGAGCACCAGGTTCACAGAGAAACACCTGGCCATGCAGCTGTATTTATTTCTGGTTTGAGTTACATGCGTGCTCTGCATGGGATTAAAAACACTGACCAGCGCAGGTAATGTTAAAATCAAAATATTTTCTACTATCTTTTCACATATTTATTATGTAAAACAATGTCATTAAATCTAATTTCAGCAGCAGGAGAAGAAGCTGTTGGAGGACAGAAGGTGAAGCATTGCAGCCAAAATGAGCAATTATTTCTCTCTCTCCTCTTTAGGCAGAGCAGGACAACGGCCACCCCTTGCCAGCTTTTGCCAACCTCCAAATCGAAGTTCTGGACGAAAACAACCAGGCACCCTACTTCCTGGAGACCAGTTACCATGGTTACGTCAGTGAGGCATCACCAGTGGGTACCACAATAGCGACCGCTGCCAGCCTGTCCACACCGCTGGCTGTCGTAGCTCTGGATAACGACGTGGAGGAGGTGAGGATAAAAGCAGACGGAGACATCATAAGCAGATTAATACTCATGTTATCGTACATCTTTATTTGTATGTGTATATTATGCTGCAGCCTTATACCTCTAAGGAGTCACTAATGTTATGTGTAACATCTACTTCCTTTGTAGCCAATGAGATGCCTGTAGGTATCAGTTAATTCAACCTTCCCCCCTTTTTCTGAGGCTTCATCTGGTTGATGTTAACAAGGACAACAAAAACTAGTATTAATTGATTTGCTCTAAGTTTAGATGAATGTTGCCTAATATTTCTTGGCAACTTGTAAAGATAATTCGCTGTAGTTTGCATTCGAGACGTGGCATGTAACACATTGCCAGATGGAATAGGGCCATTGACTAAGCCCCCTAGTTACAGTCGATACGCTTGTCAAGCTCTCCATTCTCGCGCGCCACATGTGCAATTTACAGTGATAATGTTGGCAGATTTGCTCCTCGAAAATCGTCAGTCATTTTTGACACGACGAGTCCTTGATTTGATGTAGAGACGAAAACGAGCCACTTATTTCTTGCCAGTGGCTTGTCAAGTTTGCCAACTGAAATAACAACTCTTGCTAGCTTTTAGCCGAGAATGCTAACATTTGCGACTCACGTTAGAGCAGACAAACGTACTGTTGAATCTATTCGTTCTGCTTTTGATTTTGAAAAGCGATATAAATGAAAAATAAAAACACACGTCTCTAAACTCTTTAGGTGTCGAGTATCCCTCTTACTACAGCAGCAGTTACAATAAGAGGTACTGGACAGAAATGAAGGACCGAGCCACCTACGTCTCTATTTCAGTCCCTCTTTCTGTTCTACTGAAGCTTCACTTTGTACCTTGCTTGCCGTGTGTGAAGTGCCTTATCTAATTTCCATGTGAATCTGGATAGTAAAACTATTTCCTTCTTAAATTGCCTCTCGGTGATAATGTAAGAATTTACAGTGCTGCAGCATTGTTATTGCCCGTGCATTCCCAAGAGCTTAGTTAGTTTAAGATGTAGCATAGGCAGTTTGACAAAAACAAGCTTTGGTTCATTGCTTTCTAAAAGACCCCCACAGCAGGGAATGAGCTTAGTAGGGATAATGTGTGTGTTTCTGTGTGTTCCTGAGACCGCGTGTCTGTGTGTCTGTGTGTCTGTGTGTGTGTTTGGGGCGATTTGATATACGTTGTTATTTTAAATATTGCTAACCCCGGTCTTTCCTCCGGCATTAAGTACCAACAATGATGATTAGTCCTAATTGCTTTTATGTGCCGTCCATCACTTTTATTTATGTGTGTGCATACGACTCTGAGTGTCCCTCTGTGTGTGTGTGTTTTATTTATGACTCAATATCCACACTGGCTACATCAACAATATTATCAGCCGCCCCTACCCTGCTGAGCCAGCCTTATCTGGAATGAGAGCGCGCACACACACACACACACACACACACACACACACACACACACATGCACACGCACACAGACACACACACAGATAGGAGGTGAATGTGTGGGTAATGTCAGAGGACGACTTGGACGAGGATTGCCTCTCCATCACTGAGTTTAACACACATGCACACATACACACATACACACATACACACCACCCTCTTAGGAGAGTTTTTATGTCAAGAAAACCTAGGAGATGTTTTTCATTCACCTTCTCCTGTCTAAGCACTTCTTTGCTCTCAGCTGTTTTGCATATGGAAACATTTTCATTTGTTACGTTTGTCCACTTATTTATTTTGGTGTTCCTTTATATTGTAAAACATAAACATGTGTGTGAGAGAGAGAGAGAGAGAATTCTTGGCTTCTTAAAATCTGTGTTACTTTTATCTGCTCTCTTAAGGATTCACTGTATGTTCATGAAGCATCCAATCTCTTAAAAGATCAGTGTTGTCCTTTAATTCATCCATAAGGTGCTTAATAGCCATCTTTTCTCATTGTTATTGTATTGGGCAGCTCCCAGGTGTAACCTTGTAACAACTTTATGTGCACCGCAAGCAATACGGCGGACATTCAACAGTACCTTCCCTGGGTTAAAAAAAAAGTATTGACTTTAATGTCTTCTCTGTTCCCCTAAACATCTGTCTTTCTCTCCAACAGACCAGGGACCCTCAGCTCCAGTTCTCATTGGACAGCCATGCTAATGTTTTCTCTGTGTCTGCTACTGGAATCAGACGATATCTCACCCTGGTGCAGCCACTGGACAGAGAGACACAGGACTCCTATACATTCACGGTACGACATACTATATGTACACATGAGAAAGAGAGAGAAATGAGCGTCTGAATGCATTTGAATAACTCCCCTCGAATCAGAGACCCTTGATGAAACTGTAGCGGTGGTCTTGACAGACTCTCATCTAGTGAAGAGGTGCACACGAGAGACACAATAAGAGGAGAGGAGTGAAAAATGAATCCTAGAGGAAGAGAAGAAGACAGGAGAAGAGGGAGGTAGATGGATAGGAAAAAGAAGAGGGATGCGTCGGCATTTGTAGCGCCATGAAGTCAGAGATATTTTAAGCCTTATTTAACCATTTTACAAGTAAGGAGGGAGAAGTGAGAATACGTGAGGGGGAGAGAGAAAATGCAGGGGGTGGCTGCACTTGTGAAAGAGAGAAAAAAGACTTTGTATTAATACAGCAGGAGGTTAAAGAGAAAATAAACTAGAGACATAGAAGGAGGAGGGGGGGGGGGGAATGAAGCACAAGGAATGAAAGATGTAGAAGAAAAGAGACAAAGATGGGAAGATCTGTGCATTGCACTTGTGCCCTTTCATAAACGGGGGATGTTTACCTCCACTGCTGTTTAAATGTTGATTTAATTTTAAGTTGTAACACTGCCTCCATAACTTTGTTTAGCATGACTAGCAGAGCGCTCATGAATAGTTGGCGAGTGTTTAGTAGTACTTGGCTCTTCCGTTGCTCAGTGCAGAAATAGATGTAGAACACAAGGCGTGTTACATTGATTGCTGTCCCTCTGTGTTTTACATTTGCATCAGTTTCACTGCCAGTCGTATGTTTTTTCTTCTGGTCAACTTTGCCCATTTTTTCCTCCTTTGTTAAACTGTTCATCTCCCTCTCAATCTGCCATCCTCCGTCTCTTATTCGTATTTCAGTGCAATCTTATTCAGCAGCTTCTTTATTGCTACGACACAGTGAGGCTGTTACTTGAGTATTTCCATGTTCTGCTACTACACTAAACATCAGAGGCAAATAGTGTACTTTTTACTCCACTACTTTTTTTGATGACTTTAGTTACTTTGCAGATTAAGGTTAATAATACAAAACATAATCAACACATAAATGATGTAATATTTTAGGTTAAGATAAGGTCGAATTGTATTGGTCACCGGGAGGGAATTCACAAACTACCCAGCAGTATATAAAGTAATTACAACGTGCCCCACCTTTACCATTTGCAACATTAAAGTGATAAACGCATAATGCATCAATAATTATATTCCAATAATATAATATACATTTTTCTGAGATGGGAAATTCTGCATCATGAGTATATTTTGATGCAAATACAAAGACTTTTGCTTGCGACATAATATTTCTACACTTCTGCTACTTTTACTTCCACCAGTGTAATTAAACTTAATCTCAAATGTTTCTCGTGCTGTCTGGAGATTAGACTTCTGTTTTGACACATAATTAGACAGATCCCAAGGCACATGGCTGGAAAAAAATACAGCATGGCAAATTATAGCTGTCAAAGTTCTTCCTTTCATGTCCTGTGGAAAGTGTTCAACTTTCGGGTTAAGAATTTCTCTCAGAATCGAATATCTTTCTTAACATCTATCTTCTTCTTTTTACTCTACTAGAAAGTGAGTTATCTTTTTGCAGATGTGCAGTGAAAATTAAAGTGAAATGTAAAGCACAAATGAAAGCCAAAATACTTTCATTGGCACACAAATGACAAGTTATTGAAAACAATGGTAAATATTGCTCTTATTTACAGTCTGTATGTACATTTTCGGCCACTAACTAGACGTCATGTACAGTACTTGGTATACCACTAATACACTGCTGACTACTTTCCAAAGGATATTATATTTGTTTAGAATTTTGAATGTGGTGTTTTTTTTTCCAGTTTTTGGAAGAAAAAGAAAAGCATGAAAGAAACTAACAAATCATAAAAGTATATTTCATGAAGCTTCCTGCCTCTACTGGCTTGACACTGTTATGAGTGTGTGTGTGTGTGTGTGTGTGTGTGTGTGTGTGTGTGTGTGTGTGTGTGTGTGTGTGTGTGTGTGTGTGTGTGTGTGTGTCTGTGTGTGTGTGTGCAGCATATTGTATAAGTGAATGCGTCCTTGTGCGTGCATGCAGCTATTTGGAAGTTAAAGATGAGAAAAGCAGAAGGCCTGGTGTATTGATTGAAAGGCAGAGGTGTACAGTAATCATCATGAAAGCCTTGCAGGAGAAATTAAACTCAAGGGGAGAGAGAGCGAGCGAGCGAGCTATGAGACATGGAGGATGATTTTCATTTTAAAGGAGTCAATCAGCTTCTTGGCAGATGAGCTTGTAGAGAAGATTGCTATCAGTGAAGAAGCTTCTGTCACTTCTGTTGATAGTCACTGTGATATGTATTATGGATGGATAATTTAAATTGGCAAATTTAATTTATTTGTTGCTTTTTTTTTCGTAAAGGAGCACAAATGTTATAACGTTCGTGTGCTAAATGAAGCAAAGACCAAGATTATAACAAAAGCCCTGCTGGTGATTTTAAACATGACACGCGTATAATAGAACATACAGTGTTTCCCCTTGGTTTACTGCTTTGGAGGGGTGCTCACCGTGCGACGGGGGGGGGGGGGGGGGGGGGTGGGTTGCGTGCGTGGCTCTGAGAGATTGTGTGCACGTGCGTGACGCGGAGATATTGCGTGCGCGTGCGTGGCGCGGTTTCTATTTAGTTATCCCCTCTCCTTTCTTCCGCTCTGTCGGTGTGTGAGCACGTGTAGGTGTGTGCGCCAGCTGTGAAGCCCCGCCCCTTCGCAAAACGGAGCCGAAGGAGAGAATGTGAATGCGCAAAGTAGACAGTACACAAACTGAAACGTGCACATACATTAGATCAATAGCATAAGCGTTTAGTTTATTTAATAAAAGAGCACATGTGAAAAGTGAGTTGTGCATAAAAAATATATTATTTATTTTGAAATTCGAGAAAAAAGAAAAGAAACACCTTGAATTGTAGTGCCAAGACAATGGTAGGGGAAACACTGACATACAGTATGTTTGTTTTCATTTCATTATAAAGCTGATTTGGCAGCTATGTAATCTGAGACAGCCTGCCCATCTTTGAGTGCTTCTCGTCTCATCATTACAGACACTTTGGAACATTTCGGAAATTGTCAAATTGCAATGTCAATGTTTCTTTTTGCATCTAAAGTCAAAATTGCAATCTTCTGACACGAGTAACTCAACCTTTTTTGGCAATGTGCTTTTTTTGCTTTATGGCCAAGATATATAGAAGGTAGAAAATTGATAGTGCTGTTGTGTCTGTGTAGTTAAATAATAAGATAGCGCCAGCAGGGGGGTTATCTTAGGTTCGGTTAGTAGGAAGACTCTTAGCAAGAAAGTGAACAAGAATATTTCCCAAATTCTTGAACTATTCTTGTAAGAAGTTACTTTGAAGAAACTATAGAGTGTTACACAACATGGAAGGTATTTTAAGTCACAAATGTGTTTTTATCCACATTTTAAGCAGACTTTATATCTAACAAAGGCAGTGGGGAACAGCGATTTGAGTTTTCAGTCGCACCCACAAACGCGTACAAATAAACCCAAAACAGGGATTTAGATTGAACAAAACAAAAACAAACGGAGAACAAGTCTACCTCAAAAGAAACAAGAAAACAAACCGACACTGTCAAGACGTCAAGGACATATTGAGTACACAGCACGCCCACTTCAGGATTCTCAAAAGGTAGCTTTTTGTAGCTCAGCTGAGTGGTACATTTTCTTTTCAAAAGAAGAAACATTTTATTTCTTTGCCCTTGTCAAGAAAAATACAATATAACTTGTTCTTTTCTTTTTCTCTGTGTCTCTGCAGCTTTTAGCATCAGATGGCGTCCAGCAGAGCATTCCGGTTACCGTGACAATAACGGTGTTGGATGCCAATGACAACACTCCGACTTTTGCCAATGTCTCTTACAATGTCAACCTGTTTACTGATATGTTGCCCGGAGAAACTGTGTTACAGGTGCGCACCGTCAAACGCACGTTATGTATTAACAACAGCTCGTATGTGTGGTATGTGTGCAGCATTTGCAATGTGTGTTTGTGTTCATCCTCGCAGCTGGCAGCCGTCGACTCTGATGCGGGGCCCAATGGTCAGATCACCTACCGGATCTTAGCTGGTGACCAGGGACATTTTCATATTGGCAACAGGTGAATATATTTCTCACATTGCAATATTATTTCAATTTTATGTTAAAGTAAAAGTTTGACGTTTTGGGAAACGTGCTTTCTTGCCAAGAGTTAGATGCCACTGTACTCTAAATATGAAGCTACCACCAGCAGCTAGTTAGCCTAGCATAAAGACTGACACCATGGGGAAATTGCTAGCCTGAATCTGTTTGAATAATTTGAGTTCGTATTGATGAGATACCGAATGAACTGTTTTCACAGCACTGGGATCATTACTGTGGCACCAAATGTTGAGCTCACCGTTGGGCGGAGCTACGCTTTGACTGTAGAAGCCATGGACAACGGGCCTGTACCTCAGAGAAGGTAAGGGCTGTCTCTGTCTGCTTCATCGGTCTTTCACTCCGTCTGTCTGGAGCCGAGACTCAAAAGGTCATCAAATTTCACACCCCTTGTCAGACACTCCACAGCCCTTTCCAACTTTCCCTGCCATTTTCTCCATCTGTTCACTCTTTTCAGCCAAAAATATCATGAATTATAGTTTTATATTGGAAAATGGCAGCAAAGGACTGTAAGAGAAGAATGTTGATAATATAAGTGTGAGAAGGAGAGAAGAGGAACACAGAAAGAAAGGTAATGAATGGTGCCTCACTGCTAGTTTACCCTCTTCTTCCGAAACGGAAAGAAAATTATACCGTCTGCATTTCAGAGAAGAGACAATTCTATCAAATAACTGCACAGAGGGAACTAGAATAAATGCCACAGACGGTAAAATAAAAACAATGTAATGCACTTTGGCACTGTCGCATTTTAAAGGATAAGGACTGACTTGATTAAGTGACATTGCTTGATTTCTTTTGTTCTCCCCTGCCTCCTGTTTCCCGTCTCCTGCCCGTCATCTCTCCTTCATGGATTAAATCAATAAGAAGCTATAACTTTCAGCAACTCACAAACTCAGGCTATTCCCCAACTTGGGTTATTTCATGGTAAATGCAGCTGCTCCCAATATATTTTTTTCAATTCTGTGTGTATTGATTAGGTAGCTTAAGTCTGGCAGAGAGCTGTTAAATTGTGAAATTTTAGTTTTTAGCAATTACCGTGCAATATCTCAGAAGAGAAGCAAATCCAGCCCTCGAACCGTTCGCCTGCTGGAACATGGTAAATCTACATTGTTCCACAGATTGATGCTGCAGTGGCAGAGAGTGTGATGCCTTTAGTATTTTTTCACTGCACCATGCCTTAACTAGACTCAGGAAACATCAGAGAACAGGGCCATGTGCATTTGCAGGTTTACCTGAAAAAAAGGGCGCTAACACCTTTTGATACACATAGTCCCTCTTTTTAATTTTCCTTCCAGTTTTCTTGTCTTCATGCATATCATCTAATGCAGAAGAACCATGAGGAAAACTCATATGAAAAATTGGCATCAATGAAAAATAAAAACCGTACAAACTGAGCTACTGTGCCAGAATCAGCAAAAGCCTGTTTGTTTGCTGAAGCTTACTTGGGTGTAGTTCTTTGTGTTTTCCACTCTGGAATAGCTCAACAAAAGGATAAATTAAGACTGCAGTGTCCTTGCAGAAAGGACAAACAAGCCACGTCTTTGCTCTTCAAACAAGAGGCACAGAACAAAAGCAGCGATCAGTTAGAGACACACGGGAACATTTAATAAAGATTATTGTTTGAGGAAAAGGCACAGTGCAATACTGAGGCGACGATCGCTTGTTAGCTAGGCTTGTTCGACAGGCAGTTTGTACAGGTTCATAAAGGCTGAGCAGGCCAATGGGGCATATTCAGGCAGTCACTGAATAGTCAGACCTTTAATTTGAGCTGTCAGTGGCCAACAGTACAGATTTCTGGTCATCAGTCTCCTGATGAACATGTAATCAAATTCAATCAATTCAACTGGCACCTGGTTAAATGTTAGAATATATGAAAGCAGTATGAACGCTTTTGCATATGCCAGTGTGTCCCATCAGCAGTTACCTCCCCTGTGAGCATTTTTTGAACTCCACATTAAACCCCTGCTGCTCTTAGATGTGTTGGTCACTCCAGATAAAAGTGTCCCTGCCTAAATGTAAATGTTAATCTCCCAGAGACCTGCAATGCCAAGCTGACCTGAAAGAGCTCGTGCTGGCAAAGGCAGACTAATTAAAAGAGGACTCCGCCAATTTAGCGTTGACCTTCTAGAACTGTTTCAAAAAAAGAAATGATGCCGCCAAATCAGAGATATTGTTCTTTTCTGTTCTTATGCCACACATTCGTATTCCTTGTCGAAACCTGCCACATATGTTACCCACAATGCAACTCGAACGCGACAGTTCAGATCGGAGATTCAGGTGTGTTAAGCTGAAGAACCTACATTGATGAGAAGTGAAAGCTATTTGGTCGTTCCAGAGCTAAGCCTCCGCCATTTCAAACTGAAGGCGACTACCGTATTATCTAAGAACCTAACGACACCAGTATGACGTCCTGCGTACAAAGTAAAACAAAATTCTTTAGATTCTATCGTCATATATTTACTGCCTCTACGGAAATGGCCTGTGTTGATCAATGAAACATTTTATAAATACGTATACTTCTATAACTAGCAGTGGTTGTCAAAAAATACCACAGGGTGCCCCGGTAGCCGACTTGGTCGAGTGGGCGTCCATGTACATGTACCATGTCCAGCGTTCTGCGTTCAAATCTGACTGCAGCTCTTTGCTTTGCATGTCATCCCCCCGCTCTGTCTGCGTCTATTCTCTTTGGTTCCTCTAGCTTCAAGCAGGATGAGGAGTGGGCTCCAGAGGTCTGTTAAGATCTCTTCAATCTAACTCCACACCTCCAGATTATTTTCTTTTTCAAACTCGTAGTCTTCACTGATATCACTTGAGACATGTTTATCAGTACCCTTTTAACGCTTCATGACTTCTGTTAAAAGCTGCACTTTAACACACTGCAAAGACAATAGCTGATGGGTCAGTCATTGGGTGAGTTTGCTAAATGTGTTAGGCTGAAGAAGCAGTCATAGAGCTATGATCAATAGTTACGAGATGCAGAGATGTCCTGAACAGGTCTTTCAAGAATCCTTGCACTTAGCCAATTCTCGCTGGTGTGCCCAAATATTTTTGCACATCCACACACTCTAATTAATGCAGCAGAAGGCTCGCAGTGTGAAGCCTGGCTGTTTTGATCGGCCCCAATACTGATCGTTTGGTTCAGCCCCGGGACATCTCTAATTATTAAAAAAATAATAATTGAATGCTCTGAAATATATCTTGGCATCTTGGACACTCAAAAGTCAAAGCTTTATGAAAGCACACTAATTAGATTTGCTCCAACAGTTGACTTGTGGACTGTCCTCAGATTTACCCAAACTGAATCCATCTACTGTGTCTAATAAATCAATCCAGTTTCATGAAACAGATGGTACCTCAAGTGTAAAACAAAAACTATTATCATGGCTTAAGTAAAAACAAGAAAACTCCAAGGCACACTTTTTTTAAACAATTAAAATGCCTTTATTGTAATGGCATAGTTAGACCTAAAAACAAACTCTGAAGCATTTTGGCATTTGAATTGTTTAAAAAGAGAGTGCCTTGGAGTTTTCTTGTGATTTATGCGTCCACATGTATCTTTATCCAAAGATACCTTAAGCAAACAAATTTTGAGTCCACGAAGCATTCTTACCCAAGCATTTTTTATAATGATTTACTTTTCACTTGTGACATAGATTGCTCTCTCCAACAATGTTTATCAGTCATAAAAACTAAAATTGCCTCCCCACTAGCTGGAGCCATGTCGTTGCCAAATCAATACAGAATGTGAACCATTGCAGATTGGGGTGGTTCCAGTGATTGGCCTACAGATTGGCCCCAAATTTCCCCAGACCCCTGTTTATCTCAGCTGAAAACATAACCCACATAGCAAATCAATATCCATCTTTGCTACATGATTTGTTAAAACTATGGGTCAGGACCCAAAATGAGCTCTGTGTCCTCTTGCTGGTGGGCGCCAACGAGACATGAGTGACAGCATATTTTAATGACTTTGGATATCAGCTCAGTGTTACATCTTCATGTTAGTGGTCCGGGACTGTTGAAGAACCCTTGAGATACGTGTTTCATTCAGATTAGAAGTGCTTTTGCATGGCCTAGATAGATGCACCCCAGAATACTGAAAACAGCTTATGCTCGGGGGGTCTCATTTATACTTTCATCAAACTGTAGGGTGAGAGAGAGAAAAGAGGGCATCACCAGAGAGAACAGATGAGATGTTAGATAAATAACTAGATAGAGATCAAGATAAAGAAGTCATTTTGTACCTTAAGAGGCATCTTGTAAAATATGGAGGTGGTACAAAGTCATTGTTTTGCAAGTCGCGAGCAGTGTTACTTGGAAAAATGAGTAACACTTTCTATGAAGATGACATTCATAGTGAATTCTAATTCTTAATGACAACACAATGCTTTCGGATGCACTATAACATTACAGATTTGATTTATAGTGAATTATAACTTTCCTATGGATGCTCTTGACTAGTTCTAAATAAGGGTGGTGATGGCCTAGTGGCTAGTGGTATGGCTTCCAAATACAATACTAGATGGTTGTGAGTTCAATACCAGGGTGCCACCATTGTGCACCTGAGCAAGGCACTTAACCATGAGTTGCTCCTGTAATGTAAAAGGTTGACACGGGGCCTCTAATACGTTATGAGTTCATAAGCTCACCTATACACACCTGTACAATCAACTGTAGTAAGGACTCGTAGTATACTACAATAGTCCTAAATTTATGATACTGCAGAAAGTCCCAAAAGAAACAAAAACGGGTGATTCCCGATTGTCGATTTACCATTAGCTAACTGTTGGCAAGCCATCTAAGAACAAAACAAAGTGTAAATAAGACAACTTTGCAGCACTTGGTAGAGGCTGATTGGGTCCCAACACCTCCACCTGTGAGCCAAGCTTCCGAAACCCCTCTCACCAAACCCTCCATCAATAACAGTAGTAGTAATATGATAAATAGTAGTAGTAAAAGTGCCACTTCTACTATTCAGACAGACCAGTATAGTTACAGTTACCAAGTCAATGTTTTTATTAACAGCAGAAACATTAGACTGCTGCGTGCCTACCACTCAGTTAATTTATTATGCATCTGATGTGCAAGTTGTTATTTGTATGTACAAACATTTGGGGTTGTGTTGAGTGCATCTGTACTGTACGAGTAGGAACAGTTTTATATACAACCTATGAAATGGATAATGCATATTAAATCAAAAAGAACGAATTGCCTTCTGGTAGACAGAGTTTTAGGAAAACTAGTCCCCAGCTACAGTAGAAAGCATAACTGAACAATCTCCAGTCCCTCAATCGGTTTTCATCAATAATGCCATCTGAATTGTTTTAATAAAACACTGGCTTTCACTTTCTCTGGCAGCTTACATTTTCCCAGCCTTTTATCTATTTATGTATTTATTTATTGTTGTGAACGTAAACGGATTTTGTGGGCTATTGTTTATACCCGAGGTTCTTTGGCTTTTTCAGTCGATGAGCCAGTTTGAGTGGAGTTAATCTGTCCCGGCTGAAACTCAGCTTTCTCGCCGAGTAGGAACACAAACTAAACCCCCTGCGGTTTCTAAACATCACTCTTGTCATGTGGAGGCAACTGGGAAATGGGAATAATTGGTCCTTTTTCGAACCCGTTAGTTATGACCAACTTGACAAAACTTAAGATTGGAATTGTACTATCAAGTTACAAGGCTAGGGTGATAAGGTCTTTCTCCCTAATGTGACACTTTAGTGAGCCACTGTTGTGTGTGTATATGAAGCAGCATCAGGCATTAAAACTTTCTTTGATAAGGCAGGAGGGGAAATATTGTAACATATCTAAAGCCTCACTGACCCGGTGGTCAATGCAAACTCATGCTGCGCAGCCAAACACTGTCAAACTCAAACCTTTATTTTAAATCAAGTGACGATCCGGAAACTTTCCAAGATACCAAACAGGGATAAATAACTTATGACAAAGAGATAGTTTTAATATTGCCGCACAATATTACATAAGTCAATTTGGAGCGCTGTCCTAGTCTTTCCTTTTAATATCATCTACATTAAGGATCCAGCACCCAGTATTCAAGGTGTTATCGTGAGTAGAGCATATTGTGAAATTCATAATGCAATACAATAACTCATATTCCCATGTGATGGCTCTTGTCTATTGTCAAAAGTCTGAACAACCTGATTAAGTATAAACAGTATATTCCCCACTACAAGAGTGTCGAGTGTGATTATGTTTCTAACTTTAAAGCTACTTAACGGTGAAAAGGTGACAAGTTAAGTGGCTTTTGATAAAATACATGAATATTAAATGCAATATATTATACGATTTCTTCTTGACCTCTGTGGAGAAGGTGCAAGTTGTTTTTCTTTAGGTATGAAATGAATCTTAATAGGTCCGAGGGTACATTTACTCAATTAATTCATTTTATTCTTCCTATTTATCAATGCAAATTTGGATATATATATATATATATATATATATATATAAATCAAGAAAGTTTTTTTTCCCACAAAGTATCCTGTGCTATTGTGTTCCCCGACAGTGGAGACTTTTATTTTGAAGTCCTTGTTAAGAGTCCCAGCTCTCTTACACGACACACTGTACTTAATAGTCATCTGCACAATAACATCCAGCATTCATTCTTAATATTACTAACTCTAATATGATATTAAAGCTCTATGTGTTCTGGTGGGAATAAAACTGCCCTAACAAGACAAAGACATACTTTTAAATAAAGTGAATGAATAATGTTTTCTCTGAGTAAAACGGCATCAGCCTCGACATTAATGAATCATTGAAACAGCGGGATAAGTTGGTCGAAATGCACAATAGAAACGTTAAGCCCCGCAAAAAGATTTGTAAAAGCCCGGCATCAGAGCCCTGTCTCTTTGCCACTCACAGTGCTGTTGACTTCCCGCTCTTATCGATTAGTTAAGCACAGCATGAAGTACAATGAAATAAACACTGGCCAGCCACTCTTAACTTAAATAATAGACCGTTCACCGTCTCTGACACTGCTTTTTCAACCCCTATCCTCTTGTGCTGCCCTCCAGCTCTTCTCTGACACTTTTTCTCTTCTCACCCCTCTCCAACATTTCTCTGCTACTACTACTCCTTTTTCTGCGTCTCTCTTACAGGCAGTTTCTTTATCTGTCTTTGTAATCTTCCCTCTGTTTTATCCGCCTTACCCCCATTCTCTTCTTCTCATTCTCTCTCTCTCTCTCTCTCTCTCTCTTTAGGTCATCCATTACGACGGTGTATATTGAAGTTTTGCCCCCAAACAACCAGAGTCCTCCACGCTTTCTCAGGCAACAGTACAACCTGGAGATCAGCGAAGCTATGAGGACTGGAGCTACACTGCTTAATCTGCAGGTACACTCTCGCCCCCCTCTCTGTCACACACGCGCACACACACACACACACACACACACACACACACACACACACACACACGTACACTATGTACCAGCGCTTTTCACCTTCACAGCTCCTCCTTACAGATGATCTCAGCTATCCCATTCAGAGTAGCAGAAGATAGATGTTTCAGACGTTTATCTTCTACGTTTCGCAAACATTTCTTTTAGCTATATCAACCATTTATCCATTACTTTACATTACTTTTATTTGAACTGTATTCATTACTTTAACAGTTTCAGCTTCTATTCTCAATTGCTAATGTTTTTCACAAATGTTTCTAATATCAATCACAATGTTAAAGAGTTACAGCTGACTCAATATGTGTTTTTTTTCTAATCTAATTGTTATTCCTATATCTTTCTAATTATTTGAGCTGAACTCTTTCCACATAGCCCCTCACAACTACAGAATTACTTCCTGGTTGGAAGTCGCTGATGTACAATACATAGAAATGTCAAATGTTCTGATAAGAGCGTATGTGTGTTAATGTATTGTGGGTCATTGTGTACTTCTTAAGGCAGTCGATCGGGAAAGGGACCCCATCACCTACGAAATCCACAGTGGAGATGCCCATGGACATTTTGCACTAAAGCAGAAGTAAGCACACACACACACACACACACACACACACACGCACACGCACACGCATTTCATCATGTTTGATGCATATACGGACTCTGAGGGCTTTTGTTGTATTTATTCATTTATTGCTCATTAAAAATGCATTTCTTATGCTGGGGTAAGATCCTATCTACATTTTCTATCTACAGAGACAAGGCAAGAGAGAAACAAAGGAGAATATGGCGGAAGACTGCAAGACAAGGGGCATAGGAGAGGGAAGAACAGGGAGAGGAAGAGATAAGAGAGCAGGGCAAAAGATGGATATATGGTGGAGAGAGCTGGGAAGGAAACGATTAACAAGAGTGGCGAACAAATTGCTATTTAGAATGAAAGAAAAGGATGAAGTTAAGGAGCCCCCTGTAATTCATAATAGCAAAGATTAAAAAGACTTTAATTACTGCATTGTAGGGGTATCTAGTGGGTTCTGTCGGAAATTGTGAAATCTTCCAATATGTGCCAACATTTTCCTGTGCCTCAGCTGTGCTTTGTGCATTATGGCACTATGAGGACAAGCCAAGTTGTTATTTTTCACCACACAATTGTAACATGTTGTGCCTCTCATACTGGCACAGGATGGAGGGGTTTTCATTGCTTAGGTGTAGAATTTAACTCTCAAATACTCTTATTTGCCCATTTTACAAGGTGGCTGCCATTGATGGAACACACACTTATGTTAAAAAGATTTAGAGTGGTTTAATACATTTATAAAAGGGCCACCATCAGTACGCGACTCAAGTGATGAGCTTTGAGGAGGTTTATCACCATTTGTTTATGAATACATTTTAATCATAAATAATGGGTTTTTATTATAGGTCCTCCACGCGAATGCTGTAGCAGATGTTCGGTTTTAGAGCATGTGGAGAAAATGTGTCAAAATGTGCGCTGTTATTGAGGGAAAAAAAGACAAAGTGAATGTGTGTGAAGATGTTAAATGGTCTACTCGAAGGAAAGATGTAAAGTATTTTTTTTTTCTAAACAAGTGTTTCATGTATATTTATAGATAATTCATGAAAAGCGAACTCTGTGAAGTCACGTTTATACACACACACACACACACACACACACACACACACACACACACACACACACACTGTCAATATTTAGAGAAAATGTGCATTTCAGATGGTTTCTAATTCATGAAAGTAGTTTATATTAAAAACACTTCAATCATTATGTAAATCTTCACTTGGCAATGTATAAAGTTTAGTCAATCAACAGCAACATCAAAGGTTTGTGCTGGTTTTGATTGGTCAGAAGTCTGAGACAGGGTGCACTGAAGCTGTTGATCTTCCAGAGTAGATCTTTACTTATGCGTTGATCATTTGCCCTTAAATCTGACTTTTATCTCTTTGCTTCTGTTTGGACATGTTTGATTACTGACTTGTGCTCAATGAGCAACATGAGTCTGAGATTATATGACTAGGGAACCAAACTAATAATTCACACTTGTGGTTTAAAAAAAATAATTATTCAAGGAGCTGGTCCTAAGACCTAAAGTAAAGGCAGTGAATGTGAAATTAATCAGTGTTCTGATTCAGATAAGATCTTACTGTAGTTTTAAAGTATTTTGCATATAAACTCTTTATTTTTTGATAAGTAATGTAAGAAGTGTTTTTTGAGGCTTACATATAATCCCAGTAATAAGCGTCTCGGTGTTGAGGCTTTTATGCTTATCAGTGTTTGCAGTTGTCTGAAACGTTTTTATCTAAAATTGTGTAAATAAAGAGGAATTAACATTTCAATAAAACATAACAGGTGTGCACATGTTCCCCATGATCCAGAGTTATCATAGGATCTAAAAGGGCTGGAAGTATCAGCATGAGAATGATCCACAAGGTTAAAATCCTCGGACTTGTGTGAATGAAACGAACACGACTCCACATTTCTGTTCTGCTGCGTTTGCTCTTCTTGGTCCTGTGTTTTTATTTGTATTGTACTTGATCCATGTTAAGCTCATGCCTCGGGGGTTAACCTGACTCTGTGTGTTTTTTCTTCAGTTCAGGGTATTTGGTGCTGTACAAGCCTCTGGACAGGGAGTCTCTGGATTATTATACCCTGGTGGTCACAGCCTCAGACGGACACCCAGATGGGGTAAGAAACCGAGCTGTACTGCACAGATTACTGCTCGTCTTTACTTGTTTCACGTCCCCAATGGAATTAAATGGAGCGGCTGCCAGGGGGAAACTAAATCCTTCACAGTAAAATGCCACGAACAACAGCTGTGGCGTTTTGTGAAATTTCAGAGGCAATTTTAGTTTAAAAAAAAAAAACCCATCTATTCACTAACAATAGTAATCATAATAACCAAGCCAAAATGTGTTTGTAACAATCAATTTGAAACCAATATGAATATTTAAAAAAATACAGACTCTGGTCCCATAATCCTGAGCGGAATAATACATTTAGAAAATGCATGGGCAGAGAAAGAGCATAACAAATTACTACCTGGAAAACAAATAATCTTTGGTTTAAATGAGGCTCGTCTGGCCTTTACAATTTTGATGGTAAGACCTTAAAGAGTAACTTCACACCTCCTGAAAAATCTTGAAACAGGCAGTGTAACCAGCTGAGGGACTGGACAGAGGCAACAGGCTGTGTCTGTTCAAGTCCTTACCAGATCAGCAGTTTTCTTATTTGCCAACTGGAACCTAAAAATCCTGCAAACTGCCAATCACTTTATTCTCGAGTGCAAAAAATGTGTAGCTAGTGTTATTTTTCAACTGAAAGAGACAAGAGGACATTTAAATGGTCTCTTAATTGTTTTGCCATTTCATTGCGGAGGAAGCACTTAAAACTATACTCCCAATACTCCTATACTCTTAACTAATCAACTCATCTTTACTCCACCGCAAGAGCTTTTTCTCTAAAGATGGAGCAGTGCCCTTCTTCACTTTCTCTCTAACCTAATTGATCTTAGGTCATCAGAGTGTATCTCTCCTTTTGTGTTCTTCCCACGCTTCCTTTTTAAAAGTCAGATCTTCAGTTGCTCTCACATGAAAGAAATGAAGACATTGGATGGAGTCCCCCCCTGCCGTCCCCTGCCGTCCCCTGTTTCCTCTTCCTCTTCTCCTCTGGCTTTCAACAATTTCCCTTTCTAGATTCTCCTCTCTTCTACCCCCTCATTATCCATCTATTAGTCTATTAAAATAATCTTTTCTCCTTTCCTATTCTTCACTGACACCCCTCCCCCATGTGTGAATTAAAGCAAAAAAAGGCCTTGGTTTAAGGCCCCTCTTAGGAGAGAACTTGCTGATTTGAATACTCTGACCTTCTCTCACACACACATTCACACACAATATGAAGGGAGAGAACAAGTGGGGGGAGTTTAAAGAGCGTGAGGAAGGAAGAGAGATGTGAGAGGTGTTCAGTGGGCCCTTATTACGTTAACAATTGTACCGTGTGTAAAGGAGTCTTGACACATACATACTCACAGACATGTAGACGTATACTTAGTCAATTGCTCTCTGGACCTTGACAATTAGTGTATTATCTTTGTGCCCCAAGGGTCTTTAAATCTAAAATGGATAAAAGTAGTTTGGACATTTTTCTGCTTAAAACTTCATTACATTTTGAATGAGCACAGAGAGAGGGGAGTTGTATGAGAGAGGAACGGATATAAGCTACACAGACAGAAGGGAAGACAAGGAAAGAGAGAAATAGAAAAAGGAGAAGCAAAGATTGGGGTTGTGTCACTTATACAAGCCCATTAATCAGCATCACTAGAAAGGCCTTGGGTTGTCTTCATATGCGTGCACACACACACACACACACGTCCGTGTCCCCTATTATTAAATGTCCCGTTGTGAGAGTGTCAGACTACAAAGTGCCTAATTGGCTATTTGGCCAGTGAATCCATCATACTGCCACAGATTGAGCACCCTACAAGCTGGTGAAGCAATCCAGCTATACTGTAAGGACAGTGTGCATTGTTCTACTTTGGTGTAGCAATTGTGCTGTAGTCAAATGGACTGTACAGTATGGTACTGGCTCTGTGGGCCAGCTAATGCTTTTGCCGTTATATACGGTGTAAACAAGCGTTTCTGTAGCTACATTATGCCTCGTTCACACTACACAACTTTAGCCCTGAACTTGATCTATTGTCATCCAGTGCAACAATGTGGCTGACTGATGTGTTATCATGTTTGCAACACTTTTCTATCAAATCAAATGTATTTATATAGCCCAATATCACAAATTATACATTTGTCTCAGTGTGCTTTACAGACTGTACAGGTTACGACACCCTCTGTCCTTAGACCCTCGCATCGCACAAGGAAAAACTTCCTAAAAGAAACCCCATAATTAAAGGGGGAAAAATGGAATTAACCTCAGGGAGAGCAACTGAGGAGGGATCCCTCTCCCAGGACGGACAGACGTGCAATAGATGTCGTGTGTAAAGGATAAACAACATAGTACAAATACAACATTTGACAGAAATTATGTGTTGAAAAAGAGAAAGTATGGATGAATCCAGGAAAATGTCAAAAAGACTTCCCGGTGTCCAGCAGGACCAGGGCAGCAGGCGCAGCCACGATTCCTGATCCTGATGTAAACTTTATCAGTGGCAACCTGCCACATCAAAGACACAGAAACTCTGGGGATGGGCAAACCTGAGCCAGCCCTAACTATAAGCTTTATCAAAAAGGAAAGTCTTTAGCCTGCTCTTAAATGTGGAGAGGGTGTCTGCCTCCCGAACACAAACTGGAAGCTGGTTCCACTGGAGAGGAGCTTGATAGCTGAAGGCTCTGGCTCCCATTGTACTCTTAGAGACTCTAGGAACCACAAGTAACCCTGCAGTCTGGGAGCGCAATGCTCTAGTTGGTTTATAAGGTACTATGAGATCTTTAAGATATGCTGGAGCCTGACCATTAATTGATTTGTAAATCAGGAAGAAGGATTTTGAATTCTATTCTGTATTTTACCGGAAGCCAGTGCAGAGCAGAAAATACAGGAGTAATATGATCCCGTTTCCTAGTTCTTGTCAATACACGTGCCGCTGCATTTTGGATCAGCTGAAGAGTCTTAAGCGACATTTTGGGACAACCTGATAACAATGAGTTGCAGTAATCCAGCCTTGAAGTAACAAATGCATGGATTAGTTTTTCTGCATCATTTTGAGACAGGACGTGTCTTATTTTTGCAATGTTACGTAGATGAAAGAAGGCAGTACTTGAGATTTGTTTTATGTGGGAGTTAAAAGACAGATCCTGATCAAAGATGACGCCAAGATTCCTTACAGTGGTGCTGGAGGCCAAATTAATGCCATCCAGAGCTTCTATGTCATTAGAAAATGCGTTTCGGGCCAAGTATAATAACTTCAGTTTTGTCTGTGTTTAACATCAAAAAGTTGCTAGACATCCAAGTTTTTATGTCTTTAAGGCATGCTTGAAGTTTAGCCAATTGATTGGTTTCGTCTGGTTTAATTGATAGATATAATTGGGTATCATCCGCATAACAATGAAAGTTTATAGAGTGGTTCCTTATAATATTTCCCAAAGGAAGCATATATAAGGTGAATAGAATCGGTCCAAGTACAGAACCCTGCAGGACTCCAAGACTGACTTTGGCTGTCATGGAGGATTTATCGTTAACACATACACATTGAGATCACTCAGATAAATAGGACTTGAACCAGCTTAGTGCGGTTCCTTTTATGCCTACACAATGTTCCAGTCTCTGTAGTAGAATGTCCTGATCAACAGTGTCGAAAGCAGCACTGAGGTCTAACAAGACAAGAACAGAGACAAGTCCTTTGTCTGATGCCAATAGAAGGTCATTGGTAACTTTCACCAGTGCCGTCTCTGTGCTATGATGAACTCTAAATCCAGATTGAAAAACCTCAAATAAACTATTATTATGTGAAGAGATTAATTCTGTCTCTAATAATTATAATTTTATGGTTAAAGAAGCTCATGAAGTCGTCACTACCGAGAGATATAGGAACAGAAGGCTCTGTAGAGCTGTGGCTCTCTGTCAGCCTGGCTACAGTGCTGAAAAGAAACCTGGGGTTGTTCTTATTTTCTTCTATTAAGGAAGAGTAATAAGCTGCTCTGGCATTACGGAGAGCCTTCTTATACGTTTTAAGATGATCTAACCAGACTAAACGAGATTCTTCCAATTTAGTGGAACGCCATTTACTTTCAAGATTTCTCAACTTTTGTTTTAGTTTGCGGATTTGTAAATTAAGCCATGGAGCTTTCTTTTTCTGTTTTATGATCTTCTTCTTTAGAGGAGCGACAGAGTTGAGTGTTATTCGCAGTGAGGCTGCAGCGCTATCAACAAGATGATTAATTTGGGAGGGACTAAAGTTAGCATTGGAGTCCTCCGTTATATTGATATTGAGTCCTGGTATTGAATTAAGTACTGATGGAATCACTTCCTTAAATTTAGTCACAGCACTTTCAGATAGACATCGAGCGTAGGATATTTTGTCTACTGGCTTGTAGTCCAGTAACAGGACTTCAAAAGTTTTAAAAACAAATCGTCTGATAAAAGAGGATTATGTGGACACACTGATAAACTTTCAATTTCAACACCATATCCCAGAACAAGGTCCGGAGTGTGGTTTAAACAATGAGATGGTTCATGTACATTCGGACTGAACCCAATTGAATCTAATATTGAGATAAAGGCATTATTAAGGCTCACTATCAACATCCACATGAATATTAAAGTCACCTACAATAATGACTTTATCTGTTATCTGGATTAAACTTGATAAGAATTCAGATAGAAATTCAGAATACGGACCAGGAGGGCGGTACACAGTAACAAATAAAACTGGCTTTATTGTTTTCCATGTTGGGTTTGAGAGCGTAAGAACAAGGCTTTCAAAAGAGTTATAGTTTAGTTTAGGTTTAGGATTGATCAAGAGGTTTGAGTCAAATATGGCCGCAACTCCACCTCCTCGGCCAGTACCTCGAGGAATGTGAGTATTAATATGACCAGGAGAAGTGGATTAATTTAGACTGACATATTCTTCATGTCTCAGCCAGGTTTCAGTGAGACAAAATAAATCAATCTTATTATCTGATATTAAATCATTTACCAATCCAGCTTTCGTTGATAAAGATCTGATGTTTAATTTGACATTTAATTTTTCGATTTAGTTGCACTTTTGCAGCGGTGGTGTTTATTTTTATTAGGTTTTCATGTATAACTCCTCTTCTGTTAACCATAGATTTGATTAATTTCAATGGTCGTGAGGCAGACACAGTCACTATGGGGATTTGAGTGGGCAGATTTCTATAGAATCAATTAATTGTTTTCACAGGATTTGAGGGCAACGAGTGAAATATTTCCAGGTGTATCTTTTAATTGCTGGAGGTAATTGAGGGGAAAGACACCCTGAGTTTGTGAAACTGGCCATGTTTTTTGTTTTTAAACTGGCAGACATCAGTTGTTCCCCTTCTACCACAAGTGGTTGCTGAGCAGTTTTTAAGACAGGCAGGGTTTTTCCCTGCTGAAAGTGAGACTCAAACAGAGCCAAATTTTACATTTTACTCAAAAGGACATAAATCCACAGCACTGACTTTTTAAGCTTTTGCCACCCACTGTTCTACCACAGGATGCTAGCACAACATAAGACAGCTAGTACTATGAAAAGTCAAATGAAGATATAATATATTTATGTATTTGATAGTTGCTCATTGCTAACTTGGAAAGTAATCCAGGCACCACGCATGGTAGAATATACATTTGAAACCTTAAGAATATGGTGTGTCCATATTATATTTGGGTGGGTGGACAACTTTGGCAGGTGGCCATGATATCAGCAAGATAATAAACTGTGAGATGTGCGCTTATCGGAAAATGATGTGCTTAGATCCCCCCCGACACAAAAGGAGTGTTCTGCCTCTCCTCCTGTGTGTGTGCGTGCATGTGTGTATGTGTGTGTGTGTGTTTTTGTTATATCGGGGGCTCATTCTACTTTACATATATTGGCATTTGGATAAACTGTTTTGTCAACTGTGAGCTCTTAACCTCAAATGACTTGCATCACTGTGCGCCCTGCCAACCTCAATAGCCTGTTGTCACCCCTGTGATTGTCACTCTCCCACACACACTTCTTTTTCTCCTTTCATTCCTCTGTTGAGAATCAGTTAGCTTTCACTCATTTTCCACCTCCTCCCAGTTCTTTCTTCAAAAGTCAGATCTTTGATCTCTCTCTCTCTCTCTCTCTCTCTCTCTCTCTCTCTCTCTCTCTCTCTCTCTCTCTCTCTCTTGCTCTCTGTCTCTCTCTTGCTCTCTGTCTCTCTCTTTGTCTCTTGCTCTGTCTCTAACTTGCTCTATCTTGCTCTCTCTCTCTCTCTCTCTCTCTCTCTCTCTCTCTTTCTCTCTCTCTCTCTCTCTCTCATGAAAGTCAAATTAAGAAATGGTTGACCTCTTACCATCTTCTCTTTCTTTCCTAGTCCTCCTCACTTTCTCTGTAAAAATGTTTTTTACATTTTACAATTAATCCCCTCCAAATATTCACAAATATGCTTTAATATATTAGGTTTCATTTATTTTCCATCTTTGTTGTTGCAGATTTTTTAACTAAACAATTCAAACCAACTGAGATGCCATAGAAGGGGTCTTTCTTTGACCCCATCGCTACCATTCTTAAGTCATTTTTACATATTTTTTAATAATGCATATCTTAACCACACACATTGCTTTTTATCATGGCAAGAGAGAGTGCAAAGGGGACCATTGGTGAACAGCTTTTAGAGTAGACAGTTGTTAGAAGCACAAAGAGATGGGACCGCCAGAGTGCAGCTAGATAACAACAAAATGGGCTCTTTAGTTTGTTACATAAGGGAGCTTTTAGTAAGAGGGACAGATAGACTAAGTAGGTAAAATCAAACCTCTTTGAAATATGAAGATGGATTCATTCTGTGTACTCTGATAATCCATCACATAAAAAAAAAAAAAACTTTCTGACGCTATTCAAACATGTTAAATGGAATACAAAAAATCTGCTTCAGATGTCGTCTGAACCTGAGTCGTAACACCAATGTGTGTGTTTGTGTGTGTGTAGACCTCCACTGCAACGGTGAACATTGTGGTGACAGATGTTAATGACAACGACCCGCTGTTCGATTCTTCACTGCCAGTAAACCTCACAGTCATCGAGGAGCAGGATAACGCCTACGTTGGACAGGTCAAGGTAAGAAGATGCACACACACACACACACATACACTTACACAAGCAGCACACAGCCTCCCCTCACCTTGCTACTCACTACGTGTTCTTAATTACATTTTGATGTCCTCACTATATGTAGTTTTTACAAATGTTTATATGAGACCACGTGTTTGTCTGCTAATGTGTTCATTAAGCGCACATTCACGGCTGTGTATTTGTTTTTTAGCTTTATTTGTGCTTTTTCTTGCACTAATCCTTTGATATAATGATGTGTCATGAAGAAAAAAAATCCAATTTAGATTACATTTGATCTCATTGTGTCAATAGATTGCACTTGTCTCGGTTATTTCTCTTGTGGTGTAGATGGACTTGTTTGAACACACATTTCACACAACTCTTTTTGTATATAAGGACCTTAAGAGAAAGACACTTTTAACCTCATAGGACTCCTCTACATTTCTTTGTCTTCCCCTTTGCAGCCTCTTACCACACGTTCAGACACACATGCAGCACAAAAAGATTAAAGAGGCTCTAATTAAATTCTGCTCTTATAATCTTTTACAATGGGGAACAGTGATCACTAACGTAACTCTGTAAACCTAGGTAGCTATGTAATTAGTGCTATACTTGGAGGACTGTGTGTGCGTGCATGCATGTGTTTGTGTGTGCGTGTGTGCGTGTTTGTAGGTGTACAGGATACCTGGAGTTGAGAGAATGGTGTGTGAGGACCGTGTCTATCTGGGTTCAATATTTTTCTCCCTATTTTAACTATTACTTTGTAGAAATGATTCACTCCCTCGTTCCCAGGAAAATGAAACGTAGAACTGCAGAATATTAAACCTAATTCATTTTTTTATGTTTCTTTAAAATCGCAATTCCCACTCTTCAATCCGATTGTCTGTGTGGAAATAGCGGTTCATCAAGGACAAACATAAATGTAATTGTATATTAGGGACAATATAGGATTTAATCGCGGATCGCAAATAAAAAAAACACTCAATAACTTGATCGTGGTGAATTTCTATTTTATGGATAATCGTGAATATCCTCAAATAAGTAAGTTGAAAAGCTGTTTAGCTTTCTGTCATGGTAGAGAAGTGAAACATAGAGCCTGATTTAAAAACAATATTATCACGTAAGAAAGAACAGAATCACACAATGTTGCTATTTTATTTTATTTATTTATTCTGGGAGACTTTATCATTTATGATTACCTTATACACATGCAATACACATATTTACTTCTTAACATAAATGTAAGGTAAAGTGATTCCAGTATGTTTTATCTTTTACTGTATATCGCAAAGACTAAATAAATAGAAGTCTGCAAGAAATATACTATAATGTAAAAAAAAACACGTATAGCACATGTATAAGTAACGTGATCTTTTCTCAGCACTGTGGGATTTCACCTGCGTCCACACCCTCGTCTCCACTTACCACAAAGACTCCTGGACTCCTTCCACGCCTAATAACTGACTCGTGTGTTCCTCAGACAGGGGTCATGGGTAAATCGGACACCTTGATAGGCTCTGATCTTTAAAGATGCTCCCTCGGTTGGTTAATTCATAGCCTTTGTACACCGGTGTCAGGGGGTCTTTAATCAGTCTGACACTTTGCCAGGTTCTAAATGTTAATCATGCTTCTTTGCTTGAACAATAGGACTACTCCTGAGATAAATATATGGCCCTTGAACAGCCATCTCTAGGACTTTGAGTCTTACTTTTAACAGGTTCCACCGTTAAAAGCTCAATACCTTTTTTTTCTTATTTGTACAATGTGGCACTATTCCAACCTCATAAACCCAACCGTTCATGCAAAGCATTACACATTTCACCGGTGTTATTTTACTTCTTGCACTCCTTTTGGACATGTTCCAAATTCAACATCCAAAGTCCCACCCTAATCTTTAAGAGAGGGCACTTGAAAGTATTCCAATCCTGAACTTCCTCCCTCTCATAGACCCTCGGATATTTTCCAAATCAAAACAGACGGCGTGATCCCTCAGCGGGCTGTGCAAGGCACGGCTCTGGGCGTCATTCCAAACCAGGTCCCCCTACCTGTAGGTATTAAACAGATTTCTGGAAGAATGAATGGACCTGACCTTGGTGTGCTGATGCTGGTGCGGTAGAGAGCAATAGAAAGAGGTGAAGAAGTGAGATACGCATGGGTGGCAGAGAGAAATGGTGGAAATACACTGGGGAGAGGTAATGGGGGTGAGAGAGAGAGGGGAGTGAGGCTGCATTCTTAATCTGACTTTCATGAGTTTAGGACATTGTTTCTTTTTTAAAGAGATGAAAAATAGATTATAAAATGGAAAGACTGGGTGAATGCAGAAAGATGTCAAATGACCATCAAAGATGCATCCATTATTATAGTAGGTCAAAAATAATCAAGAAAGGTGAGCACTTCATTTGCATGATATAGTGGCCGACAAAATAGAAGCAAAAACTCCTGAAGTGATTTTAATTATGTTCTGTAATGTTGACAATGTCGAACCTGGAGAAACAGTGGACGAGGCTGCATCACAGCCTATATCGATCTCTCTTCATACTGTTTATTCTCTTTATACTCATAGTGGCAAACCATGTTTTCATTTACCACCGATAAATGTTTTATGTTAACGTATCAACATTTACAGTGGAAGGCTCTTTATTTTATTCCAATACTTTTGCCCTGTGACAAAATAAATTGATGAAATTATTTCTTAAAAGTTTATCAATCTTTTGGTAATCATTAATAAATACTTTATATAGTATGTAAAATGGTGTATTACTAATAAATGTATTGTATAATTAGAGTCTGTGTGTATATATATATATATATATATATATATATATATATATATAATTGGTAAACATTATTAATTATCATTTCATTATTTCAGTAACATTTCTATAAATTAAAGGTCAATTAATGATCAATTCACCATTTTTTAATGATGCTCATTATAAAGTGTTACCGAGACTTGCAACTTCTCAACAATAGTAACTAAACTGATCACTTTAACCAAAGAGTAAAAAAACATGCAACAATTTGTGGAGAGCCTGAAAAATAAATGCAATTTTGTGTAGCAGAAATATATATTTTTGCATTACCATCATGTTTATCTTCACGCAAACGCTCAGATTTATCTTGACACCCCTTTTCAGGTTCAAATACAAATACAGGTAGGGTTCATGTGTGTCATTTGTACGTGTATAGATGTGTTCCTCTTGCAGAAACGTGACACTACACCAAACTGTTGACATGAAGTACAGCAAAAATATTTCCTGATGGGGAACAGAGTTGAAAAGAAGAAATAACAGAAGCAATAAAACACACACACACACACACACACACACACACACACACACACACACACACACAAAAGAGTGAGTGATGGCTTGTCTGTACGCTTACTGAGAGTAGACTCCCACACTGTTATAATACCCGGCTCTATGCTGTATTGGTACAGCAAAGGAAATGTGCTCCGAGACAGATTTGAAAAAAATTCAGTAATTTAGTTTCAGTTGCATGTGCTTCTATCGCTTTATCCAGGAATGAAATTAGAGGTGGAGGTGAGAAAGTGATAAAAAAAGAGAATCTAATAAAAAAAAAAAAGGAGGAAATTGGAAGAGAAGAGATATGAGCACCTGAACACGAGAGGCAGAGCTTAAGATAGTAGCGATAGAGTGTAGGCTTTAAACTGCTTTTTTTTGTCAGGGTGTGTGTAGAAAAACAGCAGATGTAAGGCAGCTGAGACATTAATTCTATTGTGCCTCAATGTAATTATACTATGAGAACTGTGAGTAAGACAGTAAGGGAGGGACACAAGAGACACAAGAGAAAGAGAGATTAGACAAGGAAGGATAGAGAGGAAGTCACACTCGTGCACAGCACCCAACTCCAGGAACTGCAGAAATCAATATGTTTGACATCAAGGCGATCGAGCTAGCACAATATTTTTAAAAGATTTGATCTGGTGTCTAAAATGCAATGCTATGACAACTTTACTAGTGACAGTTTGAAGGAAGGTTTTTATGGACAATAATGTTTCCCTGTCAGATATCAAATATCTGCCCTTTTCATAATTTACATAGGCAGGAAAAGAAATTGCTTTCCATTTATCTTTATTCCAGTTTTCTCTCAACCAGTTCAGTTGGCTGACATCACAGGGATAAATCTTTCATGTCAAAACTTCAGGAAAGTGATTTGTGAGAATGACACATGGCAATGGCTGTGTTAGATTTGGGTGTCCTTTTACGCTATTTTTGCCTTTTTTGAAATATGCGTGAAAGCACATGTGACAAACAGGCACGGAGCCTGAATACTCTAAATACTTTATTCACTTTCTTGCTTGGAGTTTGTTGAGAAGCTTGATACCACTGTTGTTATGTCACAGTGAAGTATAAGGCTTCAGCCAGCTGCCGGTTAGCTTAGCTTAGCATAAGGAGCAGGTAAACAGCTAGCCTGGCTCTGTCCATATGATGAAACTTAAGTCATCCGAAATTGGGGAAACGAGTAAAACTGGGTCACTGCAACAGCGAGAAGTGGCACCGTACAGCCAGTAAAATGGAATTTAAATCTGGATTGAGTACTGCGGGTTAGATGAACATATTAAACTGACAATTTTTACACTGCTTCTAAAGTTACTATTTATACACTTTAGACCAGAGGGAAATATCTTGACAGATATTGGACGGATCACCATGACATTTTTGAACAAACATTCACAATCCCCATTAGGATGATTCCTAAAAACTTTGGAGATATCTTAACTTTTAACTTCTAGCGCCATCAACAGGTCACTTTAAACGTTTTACTTACTTTGATTAATTATCAAATTCCTGCAAAACTTATTCCCTTCAGCGTCAACTGTACCTTTTAATGCTAATTGGCGGATGTTAGAATGCTAACATGCTAACATGCTAAACTAAGTTGGTTAGTGTGGTAAACATAATACCTGCTAGGAATGAGCATGTTAGCATACTGCTGCTCGAAGCACCGCTGTGTTGTCATTGCAATATCTTGAGTCAGAAGATAATTTATCGTCCTGATTTCTGCTGACAAAGTGTTTTTAACATTGATTCAACTTTAAATTAATCCTCGCCCTGACCAATTTTGTTATGCTAAGTTCTGACTGCTCAAGCTCTGACTGATAACATTAAACCCACAGTTTTCTTACTATAGCCATAAGAACAGGTTTGAAGCAATTATTTTCAACACTTATATTTTTCTTTTGGGGACTTTTAGAGTCAGAAAGCAACGTAAGCAGTCCTCAGCGCCGCACAAGCCGTGTTAATATTTTCTCTGTTCTGCTCTCCTCTGCTCGGGTCTCATCTATTTTAATACCGTCAGAATGCTGATTGTACAGGATGAACACTCAGATAGAGTGAAAGGAACACCGGCTAGCAATTTGTCACCCCCTCAACACCTTATTTTATTAGTTGAAAGAGATGATGTGGAGACGGAGTCAGAGTTTATACTGTTCAGATGAAAAGAAGTGCAACAAAGGGAAGAAGTGCTACTTTTTTTTCCCCACCCAAGTGAAAATTGAAACCCACTGTCTCATTAAGTCTGTAACATTTGCTACTACTTTTATACTTGTGGAGAATAAGTTTAATTGCTCTGGACAAGTTGCAATAAGGGGAAAAAAGGAAAGACTGATAGCTGACACCAGGGAAGATGTGAGACGGAGAGAGAGAGAGAGAGAGAGAGTTATTTCCCAGTGTCCCTCCCTCTCACACAGACACTCATATTCACTCACCCACTTGCAAATATGTTTCTCTTTAATCCAGAAGAGAAGCTTTGTAAATGTTAACAAGATTGAGAGAGGTTAAGTGTTTTACCTTTACATTCACAGACATACGCACACTTCATTTAGCATCATTTAACACACATCTAGCTCGCGAGGAAGTTCCTTTTTAATTAAAAGAATGATTTGCTTCAAAGGCAGATGAATTGCGTGCATTTCCAAATGGATGGTTTAAACCTTCAGTCCTCCTTTCTTATTGCTTGAGTCATTTCTGTGTGTGTGTGTGTGTGTGTGTGTGTGTGTGTGTGTATTCAGGCGACAGACCCAGATCTGGGGGCGAGCGGTCAAGTCCATTATCGGCTCGTCAACCACCAGAAGCTGTTTTCCATCAATTCCACTGGAGCGATCCGAACTACGATGCCCCTGGACAGAGAGGTCAGCGCAACGTTTAGATTTTACCTGACGTGTCATAGTTATTGATTGCAATACAACAACAAAGAAAGCGGTAAACAATGGCTAAAATGACAGCTACAAAATATTTTTTTGTAGCTGTAGTCTTGATGTCTGACCGCGATTCTCCGTCATCTTCAAGGTGAAAAGTCACTACTTTCTGATCGTTGAAGCGTGGGATGGCGCAGTGGACCCTCGGCGATCCAGATTAACACTGTCCGTCACCGTGCTGGATGTAGACGACAACAGACCCATATTCACCCAACAAACTTACAATGTCAGCCTACCAGAGAACAGCCCCAAAGATACAGTCATATTACAGTTAAAGGTGAGTGATGCAAGACTTTCAGTAGTTGATTGCAAAGTGTTATATGCATGATGTTAATATCTTATAAATGGTGGTTCTAGTGTGCAAATTAGCCCTTTTTTGCAACCAATAAATCGTCCGAGGCCAATGTGTTAACCGCTTTTAGCTTCATAATAATGAAATGTATTGCATTAATGCCAAAAAATGTTTTTAACAAAACTACATGACATAATTTGTCCACCAGCAAGCTTGTTTCCAAGTGCAAAGTGACCATCATTCGTAGTGAGTGGGACATCATTCTTTAAATCCTTCAGTTACTGAGTGCAGTCAATAGCACTTATGGGCATAGTCACACTTGTTTACCTACTTTACATCTTCTTTATAATGACCATTTTGGTTTCTGTTTACATTCTATCCAGCACTAGACTTAAAGACACACTGAGTTTACAGGAATATATACAAATAAAGCTTCTCCCTCTTTAATAATAAAAGTCACTTCCACAGATGTATCAAACGTACTAGTCCAATAAATAATAAACATCTAATAAAAACTAATAAATATACCACAGTCTGTTACAGTAGATCCGTGTCCTTCTCACAAATATAAAGAATTAATTCTTGCCAGAAATTCTCAAGGTGAAAGATGATATTACTTTATTTTCTCTTTCTCTGTAGGCAATAGACGCTGACCTCGGCTCCAACCTCACATATAAAATCAGAACTGAAGGCTCGGATCAGGAGATCGGTCGGATTTTCCACATCGACCCGGTGACAGGAGAGCTGTCTGTTCGCAAAGTTCTGGACTACGAGACTGTTTCAGAACCCACATACACGTTCACAGTAGAGGCCACAGACACAGAGGGAACCATGCGTCCTGGACTTGCCTCAGTTACTGTCAGAATCATGGTGAGTGTGTGTGTGGGTGTGTTTATGCTTACATTCCTGGCCAGTGTTTTTTGCATACATCAGCACATTTACAGTTGCGCAAAAGCTATAGTACATTAATCTCTTGTTGGAAAAGGTCTGAAATCCCAAACTTTATAGTTATATATATATATATATATATATATATATATATATATATATATAGCTATGGCAATAAGCAATATAGCTGCCAATGTATTTCCCTTTCACTCTTTCATCTTTGTTTACTTATGTTTGCTTGAACTGTGGAAGTTTCACAAGCCATAAGACCACATTTTGCCTGAGGGAAGATCACAAAAGCACTTTTTCTGTGGTATCCTCACATTCAAACCTCCTGCTGCTTTCTAGTGCAGCGCAAACCTTCTGTGAGTTAAAAGAAGAAAAGTTTTCCGCCCTGCCAGTGTCCCATTTATTCTACTCACAGATACATTTTCCAAATCCAAGCTACGATAAAACGAAGCTTTAAACCTATGTTAACATTAACATTAGGTTGTACATTCAAGGGTTTTGTTACCTGGATTAGATGTCGTTACTGTAAGTCAGTTTGCACATCATTAGTATTAAAAGCATAAAAACATTACTGGAAAGCAGAACAGCTCGGTGTACTGTATGTTTACAATCGTGAAGCCATAGTCTGTGTGTGTTCATCTCTCTCCAGGACATGAATGACTTTTCTCCGGTCTTCAGTCAGTCAGTGTACCGAGGCCTGGTCGCCCCTAATGCTGTCAAGGGAACCATCGTAACCACAGTGATGGCCAATGACTCCGACCCTGCGGTGAGAATTTCAAGCTGCTGCTATTCAATCAAACTGTTTTTCACAGTCTGCTCCTCAAATTGTGTATGAGAATGATGCGAGATAATGATGCTTGTCTCCCGTGTGTGCGTGTTTTGAATGTGTTTGCACTTCTTGCTCCAGTGGAGCTGTTTTTTGACCCCAGTGTAACGCTTAGTGCTACTTTACTTGGGCTTTTAACTTTAAACCTCTTTGTAATATAGGCTGCTTTATTTTGCTTGCGCTAAAAAGAAAGTTAGCTCACTTAAGAGTCCCATTGTGAGCCATTAGATAGTTTGGTGCACTTAACTCCAGGTTTAAAAGGTTGTAAAATGTTCATAGTAGGGTCTAAGTGCAATGTATAAATATATATATATATTACACTTTGTTTTCAATGCAGTGTCTAGAGACTGTTGTAACATGATGCTGACACTGTCACACGGAGTCTTTGAATGATGTTGTGGTAAAAAAAAGTATTTTTGAAATATGACCCTGGAAGCCTTTCTGTTTACCTTGGATACGTGGTGTTGATGCGACATGAGACCCTGGTCTGGTAACCGCTTAGTCATTGTTATCAGATTCAGAGCCTTAATCAAGATAAAGCAATCAAAGTCATCATGACTAAGATGCTGAGAAAAAGGGGAGAATAAGCAAACAGTTGATTTTAATGGCAGCATGTGACTAGTCCAGGTTGTCCCTCAGACAATCAAACACACTGTTAAAACGTTTGATAATAGATTAGATAGATGCAATACTGTATTGTATAAAATAATGGAATTATTTTTGAGTCAAATTAGTAATGAGCGGTGAATTCCTGATCATTACAGCGCCACAACGTGGTGCTCATAGGTCCCAAGTGGTGATGTGTTTCATAAATGCTTCATATGACAGAGACACAGTGTGACATTTAGGCTCAAAGTAATTGCTTTGGAGATGAAATACTCAAAACATTCATCACCACACTTTGCTTGGATGTGATGCTACATTGCAAACAGTCTGTAAGAGTGGCAGTATTCCAGGAAGCATGCATGATGTATTTCATCCTGATGCCACATTCATCATCCTAAGTGTACTTGTTCTCTTCACAGGGTACCCCGGCAGGTGTAGTGCGCTATAAAGTGAACCAGGAGGCTTATCCATACTCTGCCAGTATATTTGATGTAGAGGAACGGACGGGACATGTGGTAACAAGAGTCAACCTCAACGAGGAGCCCAACCTCAAGTTCAGTGTAAGTTTGCACACACACACACAATTTAACTTACAGTTCAACAGTAATCCATAATGTACACTGTGGTCAGGACACCCACTAGGGGTCACATGATTAACGTCATAGCATGTGGGAAGATTTCCTGGAGAATAAATAAGAATAAAACTAATTATTTGACATAAAGCTGCTTATTTTTGTGACCTTTTGATCTTTTTTTTGTAGCAGCAGGGTTATAGGGATGGCAATATCAATATATTAAAATGTATTAAAAGGGAAAAAAACTATTTCATTGAATTGCAACTCAAGGCTGTAGGCTGTAAAATATGAGGAAAAATATGCGGTAAATATCCTAATAATGATATTACTTGCGATAAATATACAGATATAAGGTTCTACCATTCTGCTGCTATCAGTATGCTGATAAAATACAACAAATTGATTGTTGAGAGAATGATAGTTGCATTTTAAAGTGCAGTTTTCTGCCGATCTTTGAACTAGTTAAAAGAAATCCCTGAGTGCAGTCAAAAAGACCCCGATATATTATGCAGCCCTAGTCGTAAGTAGACATTGCTGTATATTAAAGACACACAGAAAAGATTGTTAGCCCCGGTTGTATGCATCACTCTATAAAAGGTGTTTGTGTCTCAGTTGCATTTGCTTGACTGGACACGAACACCAAATGTTGTTCTTGTTTTACATTTGCATTAAAGATGTTCTAAAACATGCACATCTGTGATGGAGTGAAACGGCAGTAAAAGTATTCTCCCACAACAAAGATATTAACTTAATGTGTTGAGAGTATTAAATATAAGCATGCCGCAGTGAGTCCACTCAGCCTCACAATGTAAATACAGTATTCAGCATCACTTAATGTGATTCCCAATCAATCAGATTGATCTATTCAAACTGTAAACACTGGCACCGGGGCTGGTGTCCAATAGAGACTTACTGGAGAAGATGTATCTCATGCGTTCCTGTTTTTTAGTTAGTTGTTGAATGTTTTTGGGATTTAGTAGGTGGAGGATTGGGACAAAATCACATGAATTGAGTCATAAAATAAATTTGATCATCCCTCTAACATTTTATTTGTAGCAATTGTGTACATAAAGGTGCCTTTGTACATAATCCCTATTCACTGTACAAAGTATACTGCAATAGTTTATTAGTTTCAAAATTGCCTCTTCCCAGCTGCACTCATCAATGGGGCTTTGGGCCATTCTAATTTCATCTTTTCATTGGACTTTAATTAACACAACAAGGATTCAGCGTCCTCCGAAGATGTCACTCAGGGGACTAATACTACCTCGTTTGCTCCCAATAACTCAAAGAAAATGAATCAGTCCAACACTGTGTACAATTCTGGGATTATGAGTCGGATAAACTGAAGTATCATTCTTACAAGGACACATCTCACAGAGGAAATCTCATTGATATGGAGCAAATGTCTACCTACTTTCCTTGCCTCACATTATAATTGCACCACTGCTTTAGCCATTTTCCCAAAAACATTTTAGGAGCAGCTTGGCATACATAAGCAAGTGTCCATAGCTAGGTTTGTAAAAAGCAACCGACGTCTTCAGTGCAGTTGAAATGAAGTCATTGTGCTACTGAGAAATGTTCCAACGCGGTTTCTCGCAGTTAAGTGTGTATGAATGTAATGAAGGGCAATGCGGTATCAGTAACTACTTCCTGGCTAAATAAGATGGAGGAAAGAACATATTTCAACGTCTTGATATTTAAGTTTGGCCCTCATTATGAATCCTCTGGGTCCAGTTAACAGTAGTTACTCCCTAAATAAATGAAGAAGAAAGGCTAAGCAGGAGGAAAGAAGCACACCAGTGGGATGCACTCTCATCCTGTTCCCTAATTCCCTTGCAAATGTTGTGCTTTTAGAATGCGGGCAACAAAAAATATGTAGTTTGGTTTATTATCAGCATGTCATGCATTAGCTGCATCAATTTATCCAGATGCCTCCGCCGTCAGCAGACTGTGAAATGGTGCGAACTGATGTTAGGCAGCATAAACCAAAAGCAACACTAGACTGTCATATTGTATGTGGGTATCTAATGAACTGTGTGTGTGTGTGTGTGTGTGTGTGTGTGTATGTGTGTGTGTGTGTGTGTGTGTGTGTGTGTGTGTGTGTGTGTGTGTGTGTGTGTGTTTGACAGCTGGTGGTGGTGGCCTGTGATGATGGTGAGCCAGTAAAGGAGAACACAACTCTAGTAGAGATCACAGTCCTGCAGCCCTCCGTCATTCCCGTGTTCACTCAGGAAGAATACAGGTACGCACACACACACACACACACACACACACACACACAATTCATGCTATTTAAAAAAAAAGTTATAACCCTTAGAATTTCAGTTTGGGTTGATGTGGCAACACCTGCTGCTACTGGTGATAACATTAAGAACATCATAGTAATACAAGTACCAGAGGGTTGTTTGAAATGTCATATTTGTGGATCCTCGGGGGGGCAGGAAATGCAGTTTGTACGCGTACTCCGTCAGAAATTCAACAGAAGAGTATGTGCAACTTGTGTATCTTAACTTTTAATGTCTTCTTCATGCATTGCTATAACTATACTTGTACCGTCACAAATGTGTTTACTCTTCAAAATGCTCAAAGTCTTCCGTCTTCTGAATGTTTGTCCAGTACGTGCGTGTCGAGTTCCCTGCGAATCCCTTGCGTATGTGCATGACATTTGAATCCAGTGCAAGAATGTCGAACTCTGCCACTGACAATCTACTAACTAATAATGAAAATACATTTAATATCTACGGGAAATTATAAAAATCTGATTTTTATGATGAAAACTTTAAGAATTATTACTTTAATGCAGAATTGTTCCCCGCTCTGCTCGTGAGAGAGATGCTCACTGTTCACATAATGAATGTTTAATTGCCAAATTTGCATTTTATTTATTTAAACATTCTTTTAAACCATCATTGATCTCATTTAGATATAGAGCGTCTACTTGCATATTTGGTATTCATGCAGCCATGTAAGGAAGAATAAGTAGATACTTGTTGCTGGTTGATGAAGCCTACTAAATGCAAAGGTTCTGGAATGGCTTTTCTGATACAAAAGGAAGACAAGTCTGGCTATCTGAACGTTAAGGAAGCTGTACATTTCCAATAAAAGTCAGAGCTGAGTTTGCACGCTCCGTCAGACTTTATACTCGCTTTTCTAAATGTGAGAATGCAGCCATTTAGTTGCTGCAGGAGTTCAGTTGTGGCAGAACTACGGAGGGAAGGACATTTATCTCAATTTCACACACTCAGCCAAAAGAAAAAGAAAAATGCACCAGAGATTTTCGATGGCACTCAGTTGCTCCCCTGACTAAGACATAGGATTTGTTTTTCATCTTGCAAAGTAATGGATGACATTAATATAGTTGTAATTAAAATATGGAGAAGAAGATGCAGAGAACAGAATCTATTATTAATTATTAACTTTTCTCAAATGGATTAAAGCAAAGAGCACTTAACACATTTATAGGGACACAACCATGCAAAATCTCTTTTCTTGAGATCACTCTACAAACACATACACACACACACACACACACACACACACACACACGCACACACGCACAGTGTAAAACAAAAGGTGCTGACCAGCATGATGTTTTCTTGTCTAATCCAGTTTTGATTTAAACTCTTAATGATGTGCTTTAGTGTAAGGAGATTCCAGAAAAGAATAACAATTAGTTTGGCAAGTTTGTTTTAATAATAGAAATCTCACAATTCCAGTCAAAACAAAATATGTACAGTAGCATCAACTTTAAGGGGCAACAGCACAATTTCCACCACCTGCTGGAAATTCATTGCAAGATGCAGACACTCGATATAAAAGTCATTAAAAGGCACACTGGGCGGTCACTTCCTCTGTGTTCACCATTGGTCTTGGTTGGTGGCCTGGATAATACATGTCATTTTTTTTTTTTTGTTCCTTTGCGTGCTTTGGCAACCATGCCCCCCCCCCCCCCCCCGCTGTTTACAAAACACGAACACATTAAAGGCTCGACGCTGAACATTTGTCAAAGAGAAATAGTATCTAATATGGTTTTCTTTCACATCCAAAACAAAGCAAAAACAAAGAGTTTTCCTTCATTGTCTAGCTGCGTAAATATCCATCCGCAGCAGCAGCTGTAAAACAACAATAAATGTGAAGGATTGCTATCGTATTTTTGTAAAGACAACACACACACGTACGACACATTTTCATTCAGTCTGTGCCAATAAACCCAGATGTCACGCACCGCAAACCAACCAACATTAATAAATGATACTCATACCTCTTGTGCAGACACACTCTGCCTCTCAAGTCATCATTATAACTCCAGTTCAGGTTGGTGCTGCTGCTTTTATGAGGTCATGGGGGTCGCCTCAGGTTTCTCCTCCTCTGTGATTGGCTGGGTAGACAGAGGGCGTGCGTGAGGTCAGATGTGAAATTGTCCTATAATCTAAAGCTATTATCTCTGTTTCTCTATCTTGATCTGTCAGTCTTTGGGTATTATATCATATTTTATTAGATATATAGAGGAAAGAAAATCTTATTTACTCTTCTGCTCATTCCTCTCTGTTCTGTTTCTGCCATTCTCTATCTTGATATGGGATTTCCACATGACAGTAGCTTCTAATTTCTTGCCTTAATACATTTTCTCCCTGCCATCCTGCTTTTTATTAGCCCCCGCATACGTCTGTTTGTCCCCGACATTGACGTCGGAGCGACTGAATTGTTTTTTGTTTGCTTGTTATGTCAGGCACAATATCGCAGACATCAGACTCAGACAAACATTTCAGGAGAGGACGCTTTCAAACGTCATATTTTTCCTTAGGTTTGAAAAATGACTAATTGACTCGAGGTTTCCGCTCAAAACAAAGCGTTGCTTTTTGTGACATTTTGTCCCTTTGATAGATTTTATTTACTCGTTTGTATTTCACTTCTTCCTGTTTCTCTCTAGCACCTTCATCACACGTCAAAGCGTTCCACCGTGTTATGTGCAGAGTTTGTGTTTCAGGCGTTTACTGTGATGCAACTCACTTGCACGTTGCTGATATGTCATCTTTCATGCATCATGCGAGCTTCACCCGACGCTGATTTCATAGAAGAAATGTATCTGTAATCTGTAGTTTACATTTCAGTTGCTCTCAGCTTTCTTATTCAAACAACTAAGCACCATAAGCTCTGCACTAATGAGCTTGTTTGGGAGTAATTTCGACTTCAGTGTCAATCGAGACATATTTTCCTACTATTACTGACAACATTTCAAGATGTCAAGGTTTGTCTTTCACACAGAGCGCAGTAAAGCTCCTATCTATTTTAGGAAAAGGGTTAGAGGCAAGAGAGAGATGTCAGCCAGCCATATAATACTGCATTTATGAATATGTAACATAGCTTCTAGCTAAGTGTGTGTGTGTGTGTGTGTGTGTGTCTGTCTGTCTATGTGAGTGTGCATTTTTTAAGAATCTGTGTGTATTTGTTAATCAGCGCATCTTTGTGTTCGTGCACTGTAGATGTCCCTTTCTGTGGGTATTTGTCTTTTGTGTGTGTGTTTTGCATGTCTCCCTGGGTGCATGTGTAGCTTATATTTTACATTTTTGTGCCTGAGTTGTAGTGTTTGCGTGTGTGTGTGTGAGAGATAGTGTTTTTGTTCTTTCAATTCCATGTTGTGCTCACACAGAGTACAGTGTAGCAGCTTTGAATTAATTATCCCGGCTTTATTGAATAAAAGCGAACCATTGTACCAATGTGGTTTTAGGAGCTTACTAATGCTGCTTAATGATTTTGTGTGGTTTCAACAGACGGGCCTCTAGCCATGGGCAAGGCTGAATTAGTATTAATAATTCCTATAATGAAAAAGACTGAAGGAAACAAATAAAATGTATTTTTAAATCCAAAATGAGTTTTTAAACACGCTAACCCTAACTTTGAAGCATTTTGTATGTGCCATTATATATACATATATATATATATATATATATATATTTATATATACATATATATATATATATATATATATATATATATATATATATATATATATATATATATATATATAGAGCATGTTAGTATAAAGTAACTATGTGCTCATTTTGAAGTTCTCTGACTCGATGGAAATATTAAAACACTACATTTCAAATAAAAGTCCCTTTTTCCACATATTCACAATTGCATTGCATTTAGTTTAATCTTCACAATAAAATCTCGTCATGTCTAATCTCAGTGTATCGGAGATAAAAGGTAGCAAACTGACATTTTCACAGAGGAAAACATGGAGCCATGAGAAGTGAACTTGTACTCGCTGCTCAGGCCTCAATATTCAACTGCATTAACATGTGTTGATGTAACCCCCCACCGACCCATACTTACTCCTGACGGCCAGACCACCCAAATAATCTCCTGAGAGGTTGTCAAATCAAGCTCGTGGCATTTTTAAAGTCAAGTCAAATTATTTATATAGCACATTAAAAAGCAACCCCGAAGTCGTCCTAAAGTGCTCTCCAGTCGAGGCAAATAAAATAGGAAGTTAAGAGAAATAGAATTAAAAGCCGATGAAAAAGCAGTAAGAGGACGTTAGAAATAAGTTAAGAGGGGACTTGAGTAAAGCTATAAGGCAGCTTCACTCAGACTGAACTAAAAACCAGCAGAAAAAAAGTGCGTCTTTTACATTTAATGTTAAATTGTCAATGGTGGAACAGGACTAAATGTGGGACGGGAGGCGTTTTATGAGTGAGGGACTGGGAAGAGTTGTTGTGAGGACGACCTGAGTGACCTGCGGGCAGAATATGGAGTCAGCGGGTTAGCTATGTATTCTGGAGATAATCCATTTAAGGCTTTAAAAACAAATAGCGGGATTTAAAAATCAATTCTCTATTTTCGCGAGTAAACAATGAAGTTGAGCCAGAACAAGAGCGATGTGCTGTGTTCTCTTTGTTCCCGTTAGAAGTCTATCAGCTGCATTTTGAAGGGCTGAATACATGTTTACTGTAATCTGTACGAGAGTGAAATCTTAAAGGCGTTTGTATATATTGTTTAACCGTATTACACGAGTAACTTAGCTCACTCTGACTCCAGCAAACTGCGCTTCAAGTGTGTTCACATTGGTCGAGCAGTGTTTTACTTGTAGCCCCTGTGTTCTACCCTCAGGGATATGTATAAAAGCATTTACATTTTCTTACACTGTACATCGAATAACAACAGCTAAATGCCAACACTTCAACCTTCTGTAGTTAAATCCAAAGAGCTGCAGCACAGGGACAAAACAAAGTTGTCCAAATGTATTCTTACAGACTGCACACAGCGAGAAGTGTGCCAATACATTATGCAGTCTTTTAACTTGCATATCATAGTAGGCCGTTTTTAAATGAATTTTTATCTTCCTATTTAATAATAAAAGAAGCTGTATCGCATACTAATTAGAACAATGTATGCACTATTGGTTGTATTGTTGTTTTAGAGTTATTTCAAATAGATTTTCTTCACACGTGTGTTGCGTTAAAGTTGAACACGCTGAGAAACAGACACAGATCAGATCAGGCACCGCTGCTCAGTGCATTTTCACTCATCTACTAAAACAGTTAACAAACAAAAAGTGTGTTAAGTCATTGTAGAGTGTGTGTGGAGCAGAGTTTCTCTCCCTCTCTCTCTCTCTCTCTCTCTGTTTCTCTCACTGTAGGAGCATCCCTTGCACCTGCAGAATTAGTATGCAGTCAGTATCACATACACACGGATAGTTATCAGCACCCAGTGGCAATTATCAGCACGAGGTTAAGTGAACAGAAAGAAAATATTGCCTTTTCAAAGATTATTGAAATCTACAAACCCCTCCCTTCACCTCCCTAGCTTGTGCATGTACGTGTGTCTGCTCTGTGTGTGTGTGTGTGTGTGTGTGTGTGTTTTTGCATGAACGATTGTGTATCTGTTTATGTAGGCGTCTGTCCCCACGCTGTCAAAATGCCTCACAGCCTGTTACTTTGTTAATGAATCTAATTAGTGAGTGGTGAGAGTGCCAAAACACTTCTAAACATCAAAGCTTTGTTTTTAATCAAGAAATTGTGCGATCAAAAAAATATGGCAATATGTTTATTTGTCTTGCGTCATTACAAAGATGGAGATGAAACATTGCACCATGATATCAGGTGCTCTGCTCTGATACGGTACACGCTCTGTTGGAGAATCACAGGCAGGAGGTTACAGGTTGTTGTTGTTTTATCACCGTCAGCCAGCTGGACAAGACTATCAAATGTCAATTTTCCCTGTTGAAAGACAACATTCTCCATTTGTCTGCCATGAAAGTAACTGAAATAACAAGAACATTAGTTTTTAAGTCGGCTTTGATAAGAAGACTTTAATCTTTAACGTTGCACTCGGAAGCGACAGAGTAGTTGCGTCTGCCTCTCCTAGGCAACGCTTCTTTCACAGAATGCACACAGCTGTTCACTACAGTATCCAGAGCTGTTTATTGCTTTGCTTTATAGACCTCATGATTTTATTTTCATTTTCTGATTGGTGCTAAGCATTTGAAGTCACACACATTTAGTCAGGCAATTTCTGACACACCAATAAATCTAACGTTTCTTAATTTCTTTTATTATTTGTACTATACTTTATGTTATTTATATTAATTAACGTAAACAGTAAAACTATTGGAGGTTAGCGGGACACTTCCTTTTACACACTTTGAATACATAAATGTTATTTTGGTTAATTGTTTTCAAAGGTAACGATCAAGACTCTCAATATTCAAAATTGGAAAAAAATGACTCGAATTCAGTCTTTAAATGTCCCGGCCTGAGAATTGTTTTAGGGACTTGTAGAGAGCTTTAGCAAGTTCAGGAGCTCAGTGAGCCTGTAAAGTCCTCTGAGAGACTGAATGTGATTGGGGGCAAACTTGATTTGCGTTTATGAAAGACGATCAGTTAAAGGAATCTAAACTTCTCTCATATAGAATGTGCAGGATGGGGTCTAAGCTGCTTAGCAATTCATTTAATTAAAAAGTATATGTAAGTGATTCTCCTTTGGACTTAAAATATGTTCGTCCTCTTTTCATCTCTTTCATTTTTTACTTCCTTCCTGTCTTGGTGTCTGTTTATAAAGTCAACATCTATCCGCTGTAAAGTATCTTCTATCAAATTAACCGTCTTCTCTGCCAAAATGAATAAAGTCCCCGAGGCCCTTAAACACTTAAACTATGAGATGAACGCGTCCTCCCTCAACGTCAAAACAAGCACGTCCGATGTGTGGCTCTATAAATCCCGTATATGTCGAACCAATTCAATTGAAGGTTACCTTGTTTTGTTTGATGCACACAAACAGGCAAGTGCGCAGAGAGCGCTCCTGGCAATGTTACGACTGTGACAAACAAATGGCAAACAACCATGGCGTTGTTATTTATAAGATTGCTTGCAGCTGGGAGAGGGAGAGAGGGAGAGAGGGAGAGAGAGAGAGAGAGAGAGTGAAGTGAGATGAGAGAGGGAGGGAGATGGAGAGAGCGAGAGAGAGGAGAGGACGAGAGAGAGAGAGAGAGAGAGAGAGGAGAGAGATAGAGAGGAGAGAGAGAGAGAGAGAGAGAGAGGAGGAGAGAGGAAGAGAGAGGAAGAGAGAGAGAGAGAGAGGTAATGTGGGAGAACTGGAAAGCAGAAGACGGATAGAGAAAGATGTTGGGGGGAGGAATTAGTGAGAGAAGCAATTCAAAGGTGTGGAGTGTGAGTTTCAGATGGAGAAAGTAAAAAAAGAGAGGAAGAAAGGAAAAGCTGAGGAGGGGAGGGGGACACGGGAGAAACTACAATAAAAAGTTTGAAGGGGGAAAGAAAAACAAGTGAAGTTGATATGAGACATGCGCACACAGACGGATCAACATGCAGGCAGTAAAGTCTTTAACGTGGCAGATGAGCTGACAGGCTGACATATTGAAATAAAGAACTGCAGGTAGCGAGAAGCAGGTAAAGACTGCAATGGAGAAGCGATGAGACACAGATGGACTAGAACAGGGGTCGGCAACCTTTACCACTCAAAGAGCCATTTGGACCCGTTTCCCACAGTAAAGAAAACACTGGGAGCCACAAAACCCTTTTGACATTTAAAATGAAATAACACTGCATATAACGTTTTTTTTGCCTTTATGCTATGTATAAACAAACTATAATGTGTTGCATTTATGAAATCAATGAACGACTGCAGAGAAAACAAAATTACATTTCTGCATGCAACAAAACATTTTGAGCTCCGAAAAAAAGACGTTGACGTTGGGTTGAAGGTTACTTTCAAGTAAAATACTCAATGTCTATTTGAGTCCTTCTTGTATTTATGAAAAAAAAAACGCTGAACTTAAATTATCCACAGTCAGCAAACCAAAAATGCCGTCCTCTCTCTGTGTGCCGTCATCCTTTTACTGGCGCGTGCAGTCAGCTGTCAACCTGAAAAATAAAAGGACTATTTCACTGAACAATGAAAAAATATGAATATGTGCAAAATAATAGGCAATTAAAATATTTATCATACTTGGTTAATGTGATTTCTGCTCCTGAACCTCAGCGCACAGCGTCTGCACATCAGGGCTGTATGCCGTCACCTGACGTGACGCATAGTAACAGCGTAACAGCGACATAACATTTTTTAACACGTTTTATTTAGATGTTACAAGATCACCATAATCTTCAAATTGAGAATTACATTTTAAAAAAGAACAAACTAAAATAAAATACATTTTAATTAAATACTCATTAATTATTTTCAAAAGCCACAGGGAGCCGCATCAGAGGGATGAAAGAGCCGCATGCGGCTCCGGAGCCGCGGGTTGCCGACCCCTGGACTAGAAGATACGCAGACAGGCAGACTGACGCTCTTAATATTCCACTAGCTTGAGAGACAAACAGGCTTAGTCAGAAGTCAACCAGGTAGACGGACATCTTCTCATTCACATACTGCAGATGTATTGAGACCAATTGATTGACTGGTTCACAGCACTTATTTAAAAAGAGAATTTGTCACTTTGGCTGCATTAGAGAATATTCGGTGAAAACAGATCGGTGATGCCGTTTTGAGGCGCTTTGTCGTGCAGTTAACACACTTAGTCTCAACTCAACTACTTGGCTTTGCTCCTGGTGTTCTTCACAAATGCTTTGGCAGAAGGAAATAACAGGAGTAAAAAGCGGAGCAGCTTTAAAAACACTGAATCCGTCGGAAGCGTTCTGCAACCGCTGCTGACAACATTATCTTCACCTTACCTTACCCGCGTCTTCCTCCGCTCCGTGTCTGTGTGTTGGAAGACGAGCGAGAGCAGAGGAATCATCGGTCGATATTATTGATCGGGTGAAGTTTTAACAGTGGCTCTCACGCTATAAGCAATATAAGGGAAACACTGCACACGCATGACCTTTCCATGTTTAACCCACTTGACTCGTCTTTATACAACACAGGAAATGGTATTAAAAAGTTAATATAAGCCTATATAAGCATAAACAAACAATAAACACCATTTAAAAAAGAAAACATGGCGGGTATTTGACATGGATGATGCCTGACAGATGGAAACAGACTGCTTAAGGCAGCTCACAAACTAATTGAGGTATAAATACCACCTATAGCACAGGTAACTATAGGAACTAATGTTAAACGCAGCAGGTGGACAGCTCTCTCTGTCAGATCAATCCGCTGTCTTGCATGCTTGTGAAAAAATAATAAACCAACTGTATCAATGTTTTTAAGCCTGGACAATAGGAGTTGTGGGCAGAATGAATGCAACCCTTTCTGCTGTTTTGCGTGACTCTAAAAAGATGCCGGAGGGTTGGTGCAGTCAGACAGATCCAGCCTCATCTCACTGCTCTCTTTAACAACTGTAGAGACTCAATGGCTCGTGAGTCTTTCTTCCTTCTTCTCAGCTTCAGCCATTTAGCAATTGATTACATAACGATCAATTTAAAGGAAAGACAATGAGGATGGCCAAAGGACTGGAGCAGGCAGATTCAATGTCAATGTTGTGTCTCTTTCAATGAGAATCCCTATTTTTAGCATGGTTGTCACACATTGTAGTCACTTTTTTTATTCTTAAGTATTAGTCATTAGTAGACGCGGTTGCAACTGTCAAGCGTCTGATAAGAAACAGGGGACAAAAGATAATGAATAGAGAGACGGAGATTGATGAGGTGGTTTCAAGAGACACAGAAGGTAATAACGCAGAATCACTACCATCACTCTCACACACACACACACACACACACACACCTTGTAGTCCTTCTCACACTCTATATAAATGTTTCATTAAAAACTCCTCAATGTACACACATAGGTGAATAAAGACGCGGCACATTACTGCAGTCTGTTGTTATGCATCTCAAGCTTCTTAAATGCAGATGAAAGAACAATTCCGATTCAATTTAACTTTATTTCAGACGCATATCAACAATATACCAGGACAATTACAGTGTGTACACACGCTCTGTTTATCCTAAATCCATAACACCAACACAAAGGCAACAGTAGTCGGAGCTTTTCAAACCTTAACCCTAGAAGTGATGGATCAAACTGCCAATTGAATGATTTTTGTAACTTTTTGTATTCTTTCAAACTTTCTTGTCCTGAAGACATCCGATCAGAAAAGTCAAGTGGTTTTGTAAGATGATTTGTTTTATTAGTTTATTATGAAGCACATGTTGGACTGACTAATATGAAATGATCTTACTCATGCATCTGCTACTTCATGTGTTTCCACCCACTCCTCACACACTATGGTGACATAATGGACAACATGAAATCATTGGACTCATAAGTCATTGCTGCTGATTGTAGCTGAAGGATTTTATAAATTGTCTTATAAATGATCATTTATATTCAGTTGGATAAAGGTGTCAACCTCAGTGTGGGGAGTGCATTATTTTATCCATTATGATAAATTCAACAAAAATGTAAAAGCCAGGGTTTTTGATATTCATTGGACTTGAGTCTTTAAATAACAGTTTCATATGTACGTTTACCGCACATGTCTGCGTGAGCGTGCATGGCTTTGACTGTGAGGCGAAGGTGGTATCAGTCTACAGACGTACAGATATGCTGGACCAATGATATCCAAGTATTTGTAGGGTTTTAAGTGAACCCTACAGTGTGTACTTTACACAAACATTTTCTATTTCTCCATTTTTCTTTAACTGTCATACCGTTTTTCTTTTGTTTTGCTCTTGTTGCACTTTTCTTTGTCTCCATAGATCACCTAACCCCCTCCTTTTCTCAAAGGTCCTTGTTTATATTGCTGGTCCTTTTTTTCCCCCCTCCCCTCCCCGCTCTGTTTCTGTTTCGCACATGTTTTATGTATTAGCACTTCAACAGTGCTCCTATAAAGTTAAGCCTATTTGAGAGATACTAACCCATTTGACTGTCAGTTCACAATTACGACAACACTGTAAAGCAAAAAAAGGTGAGAAGAGGGGCCGTGAAAAGAGAAAAGAAAGAATGCGGAGACACTTGCAGACTGAACTCAGAAAAGAGAGAGTCAGTTTCTCTGTATTTCTCAGAGAGTGATTGACAGAAAGAAGGCGTGCAACAATGAATCGGTCGTGTGTGAAGCAGTACAGCAGAATGGAGACAGTATGCAATGTGGGATTAGATAGAGAAAGAGAGTGCCAGAGGGTACGGGAAAAATCATTTTGATTATTCAGACAGTACTGAGCAGAAATAATAAACAGCAGCAACATGCACTGGTATCTGTAATACAATTTAATACTCACTACCACAGCATTGTATCTACATCCTACTGCGCTAATGTTCTGGTCTCAACAGAACAAAAACAGTTTGAAAAAAACTAATTTTGAGTCTGAACACCTGCGACACCTGCCTTATCAGAAAACGGTTTGGATTGCAACCAGCATGTCTCTACAAGCTCTGGAAATTGTAAGGACATGAAGATGTAAGCCTTCAATGCTGAGAAATGGCCACTGCAGGAGAAGAAGTCACTTACAGAACTCCAGCCAGCCTGTAAAGGTTATTATTGCACTCAGTTAAGACCTCTCGCTTTACATTCTCCGAATGCAAACTCCTACAGTCATTAGTAACCCTCTGGGAGGCGAGGGAAGGGCGGTGGAGCAGGGAGGTAAATGGTAAATGGACTGCATTTATATAGCGCTTTGCCAATCTTTGCCATCACTCAAAGCACTTTACAACACATGTCAGAGTCACAGGCTACTGTACATACAAAGTGCCACCTGCTCATCTGTAGTAATTCACACACACACACACACACACACAACACACACACACACACACACACACACACAAACAGCTGGCCATGCCATGTGGAGCAATTCTGGGGTTCAGTATCTCGCCCAAGGACAATTCGACATGTTGACCACAGGTTTGTATTTTTACAGATTTGTCCTTTTTGCATTGCAGCTGGCGTGATCCCATCACAAGATGCTCTCTAGTTTCTTCTTGATTTCAGTTAAAACTAGAAATGCAGCAGAATTTCAGTAATCTGTTGATTTGTCAATGGAAGAATACAACCAGGACTTTATATGTTGACGTTTAGTGTGCCACATCGTGACGGGTTAATCAAACTGTAAAGCGTGAACATAGAAGTCGCACAAAAAACAAGAAAGGTTGAAATGTTCAAGAGCCTTTAATCAGATGGCTACTTCATAGTGACATTCTAACAACATAGATAATTACTGTACTTATGTTTTCATTATAAGTTCAAGGGACCTTTTCTATTTATTTATTTTTTACGTTTGTGTTCCTACCAAAGAGCACCTTCAGTACACTTGTTTGAGCTTCAGAGCATTACGGACCTGTTGCACATTGATTGAAACATGCGTTGGGAGCTACCATCGATGTTAATATAATTATACAGCATATGCCCAAATAAGATAACGATAAGAACAAAGACTGCTAATGTAGGCTAATGAGATCCGACCTAGTTCAGTTTGCCTATCTGTCTGGCCTCCCACGCCGAGTACAGTATGTCATACAGTTGCTCAAACGTGACTGCCATGTGGAAAACTCCCCTCCTGTGAGAACACATTGCCGCAGGTCGACAGAACCAAAGCACTGCTCGGCAGTCGGCGCAGAGGATATTGTAGTTTGGTGACACAGAGAAAGAAAAGGATTAAAGGAAACAACAGAAGCAGCATTTCAGGAGAGAATGGGAGAAATGAGAAGAAGCGGTGTGAGGAGGGAAAGAATAATGACAAGAGGGGAAGATGATGTATCTTTCGTATCTGAAAGAGACGGGCTAAAGAGCGGGAAAGCATAATGAGTGAAACAGACAAATGACAGTGGCTATAAGAGAAAGACCCACAGACAGGAGTTATCATTGCCAACATCTATCACTACCCGCATATTTCTGTCTGTCCCTTCACACTGCTGAAACACTGGGACACTCTTGCAGCCCTGTTAGGGTTTATTTACGATAACCTACATTCTGTGTGTGCGTGTGTGTGTGTGTGTGTGTGTGTGTGTGTGTGTGTGTGTGTGTGTGCGCGCTCTATCTATCCATCCATCCATCACTTTTTCCTAGACAAAAACCTGTTCACACGGCCTCAAAAATTCTATCTCCACAAAGTAAATCTTTTATTTTAGGGTTAAGACCACAGAGTTGGTTTTAGGGTTCTTGTTAGAGTTATTACATTACAGTTAGAGTGAGCCTGCAGGGAAAGTCAATGCAATGTCCCCACAAGCATGGTAGTACGCGTTTGTGCATATGCGTGTGTTTCTGTTATCAGCATCAGCCCAGCTTGCTGTAGTTAGGACAGCAATGATTAGAGAGCACAGGAGGCGGGATAAGGGCTTGATAATGAGCTGTGTGTGCAGGTGTGTGTGTTTATCTGCACTATACCATGCACTATTCTTGTGAATGGAGGCTTGTGTGCATCTTTATGCCCGTAAATGCGTTTTGACCTATCCACGAGTAGTTGCGTGCGTTGGTGTCATTGTATTGCGTGTGTGCAAGTAGTCTGGTGTATCAGCTTGTGTGTGTGTGTGTGTGTGTGTGTGTGTGTGTGTGTGTGTGTGTGGGTGTGTGGGCATCCTCTCAATTGTGCTCCTTCAACCCTGTCAAACAAAGAAGGGATGGAGGAATGGATAACAATTGTAGCTGAGGTCTGCTGGGATGTTGGCTGGAAGCAGCATCCGGAGGGAAAGGGGGGGGGGGGGGGGAGATGGAAGAAAGAGGAGATTTGGATGCAGAGTGAGAAGTATAGGGAGTGTAAGTGGGGAAATTGAAATGTTAGTGTGGAAGAAGAAGTAGGATTGGAGAGAAAAAGGAAAATGAGATGTAAGAGATGCAGAAAGAGCAAAATACTTCAGCAAGAGGAGAGAAATACAAAAATGTTATGTTTATAAGTTATTACTACAAAACTAACTGCTGCTGCAGCCGGGTACATTTCTCATTTACTGTCCTGAGTGCACAATTTAAATGACTGTAGAAACACATTTACATGCTGGGTGAGTTCATAAAGCTTCTGCCTTTGAATCCTATTATAGTTCCATTCTGTATAATTTGAAAAGTACATGGATGTGAATGAGAACATTTTCTTTCTTTCTTTCTTTTTTATACAATATCAAGAATATTCTTTTTCCAAAGACTTATATGAGTTGTCCACCTTTTGTTTCTAACGCTTGGGAAACACGTCAGGATGGTTTATTTGTTTAGTTTTGTTTGTAATTAATGCTGCTACTGTGGTTTCTGGTCTCTTTTTCTAAATAATGGTGTCTTCTGGTGCATATAATTTGTGTTTGACACAATAATAATAAAAAACAGTCAATCAGAAAACTGATACAAATACGTATCAAAAAAAGATTTTAAAACATCGTTCATGTTATTAGTGACGCCTGTTCTTTTCCTGCAATGACTCAAAGTGTCTGCTGTGAAAAGGTCATGTATATATTTTTTTATATTTATAAAGAGGATTTAATTCAGCCGCTGCAACTTAACACTCCTGAAGTTGCATTGCCCAACACACAATCTTTTCCCCATTTAAATCAATATTTAGTCAATAAACTTCAGGTTTATTACATATTTGGTTGTTTTGGGTGTTTGGGAAGCAGGTGGTTAGAAGTGCAATGGGCTGGAAGTTAACACCCACACACACACACTCTGTCCCCAACAGTCCCATTTATCACGTTGTGATTACTTGATAGCTAAGCCAGTTGGTAGCCCATGTTATAATGTGGAGCCAGCTGTGACGGTTGGCCTAATGACTGTACTGGGTTTATTAAATGGAGCGAAATCTGCTGGAAATTTGAGAGTTGCCAGATTCTGAGAAAATCTATCAGGGTTGTAAGCAGGGAAAACAACCCACCACATGCAATGAGAGGCAGGTGGACAAAAACAAGACCATGCCTGGGTTCTCTGTTGATGGTGTTATTTCCCTGCCTGTCTCAAACCACTAATGGGGCCTGTCAGACACCCTGCTTACAAATGTACCGGATCACATCAAGTTTTATCAAACACACCATAAAACACCTTTCAGTGTTTCGGGGCGCAGAAGGAGGCACACCGACACTTTATTTGATTAATTAGCAAATAGCCAGCCGTCTTCTCTGCAGGGAAGGACAACAACAATCTTTCCTCCCACGCATGATCATGCTTTGATTCAGAGTGTACACGGAGAGGAGCTAATATTCACAGACGGGTCTGTGAGCGAGGAGAGGATGAGCGAATCAATGCACTGCACTCAGCTCTACAGTAAAGTAAGACGTTACCCCTTTTAAATAGTAAAAAAGGAAACAAATTGTGGCCGTCAATGTCGATATTGCCACTTAAATAAAACAATGTATGGGAAACACTGCAGATAGTATCCACGCCTTCTAACGTAATACCAGAGAACGTATCTCTCTCTCTCTCTCTCTCTCTCTCTGTGCGGAGGATGTGCGATTGTCAGTAGACCCTTCTCGCGATAGTAGATTGAAGCAAGCCCTTCTTCACTATCTGTAAACATAAGAACAACCTCCTACCTGATTGCTATACTCTTTGAGTGTCAACATGTTTTCCATAGGTTACACAGAGGTTACACAGAGGTTACGCAGAGGTTACGCATAGGTTACACATAGGTTACACAGAGGTTACGCATATGTTACGCATATGTTACGCATAGGTTACGCATAGGTTACGCATAGGTTACACAGAGGTTACGCATAGGTTACACAGAGGTTACACAGAGGTTACGCATATGTTACGCATATGTTACGCATAGGTTACGCATAGGTTACACATAGGTTACACATAGGTTACACCGAGGTTACACAGAGGTTACGCATAGGTTACACAGAGGTTACACAGAGGTTACACATAGGTTACACATAGGTTGCACTCAAGCTGTCGGCATGAAGTAAAAAATGTGGTCGTGTTTGACAGACATAACGCTCAGTTGTATATAACTTGCCACATTCCAATCAACCCTTGAGAGCAAGTGGGCCGACAGTCTACATATTTCATTTTCTTTGACTGATCCATTCCCAGGTTTCCACAAGTGAGCGAGGAGGCTGCTGTTGGAACCCCGGTGGGAGCCATCATGGCGGCTGCTGTCAATCAAACTATCATCTACTCCATCATCGAAGGCAACCAGGGAGGTGAGTTTACTTTGAGTAGTGGCTGTTGTGGGTTTCAGTTGGGGAGCTGGCTGGATTCACTGTCTTGGTGTGAGGCCAATAACGTGGCTGCTTAACTTGTACCATAAAGTTTTGTACGCACACACTCGCATGTGTTTGTACGAGTTTATAGATGAGAGCGTGAATGTAACTGTTAATTTGTCTCTACAAGTTATTGTGCTGTTTTCTTTGTTGTTGCCATAACTAAACAGCTTCAGGGTCATTATCACCAGCTTCTGGTCTGGAGTAGGGTCTACCTTGACTCGATCTATGAAGGATTATACGAAAGCTTCTTATTTAAAGTGGCAACACACAACTTTTTAACTTCCTCCCGCACGCGTTTCCAAGTGGAACTATTGTAGCAGCCACTGTTCGCAAAGACAAGACAAGTAGCAACATGTTGAGCTAATGCTAGGTACTTTCATTGGAACAGAGTTGCTAAAACTGCACAAGACAGACTGCATTTCGTTTGCCACGGCTTAAATTTAGCCTTTTTTTCTTCCCCGGGAGATTGTGCCCGATGGCAGACAGAGATGCAGAGGGAAGGTTTGGCTTTTAGGGGAACCAATTTTAACTCAGATGGTGTCTTTATTATTATTATTTACTTTAAGCTGATAAGTTAAAGCAACAAATGTGTCTATTTCCTTTAAACAAGGCTTAAAATACTTCCTGTGTAAACACCCCCTATTCACTCTGTTAAACTCTCCACTATAAATCTTTCCAACTGCTTTCACAAGAAAGAAACTCCCTCCGTCTCCCTTTTTGACCCGTCTCTCCTGTATTCTGCTCTCCGTTTCTTTCATCCCGCCATCCCCACTCTTGCCGTATTTCTTTACCTCTCTTGTCTCTCCAGGTGCGTTCGCATTAAATGAAACGACAGGAGTGATTTCCACTGCCAAGCTCCTGGACTACGAGGCCAACTCCAGCTACGTTCTAAGGGTGGAAGCTGACTCCATGAGAGTGGCGTCCTCCACCCTCCGAGTTCCCTCTAAGAGTAAGTGCGTGGTTGTGTTTATGAACTCTCCTCCTCTAAGATTACAGTAATAACTTTTGACATCGGATTGCATCACCGCAGAGTTCTCTCTAATTATACGCGCACACACACACACACACACACACACACGCACACATACTAAAGGATTAAAAAATAGCAGTGCATTACCCTGTACGTGATATTGTTAAGATAAACTTGCCACAGGCTTTAGCTTTCTCTCTTGCACATACACTTATCTCTCTCTCTCTCTCTTGAGCTTTCTCTACTTTTTTCTCGTAGAAGTTTTAAATCTTCTACTTGTCTATCCCGTTACTTGCCTTGGAAGACATGTTTTATTTGGCCTTGGCTGCTGTTGTTACATTTCAAGCACGTCCTTTTTTTTTCTTTTTAACTCTCTCTCTATCAAACCTTTAGGCTACACCAGCTTGTTGTCTGTTTTGAAACGCTACCTTTCCTCCTCCTTCTAGATTAGTTTCTCATTGGCGATCACATGTCTTGCCGAAACGCAATTATGTAACTGTCCACAATTTATCTCTCAAACATGTTTGCATTGATGAAAGTGACCACATAAAGCTGGTGTGCACCTTGGAAGATTGTAGATTTGATCTGTAAGAGCCGTAACTTTACCCCAGATGCTTGTTGACCTTGGCCCAGAATGATACGTGCTGCTCAAGTCAGTGTGAAATTTCAAGCATAGCCTTGAATTCTTTCATCTAATTCGTCTTTAATATTTCTTTCTGTACTTTTCTTTCTTTCCTTCTTTTCTATCCTCATTTCAATCCATCCAAAAATGTAATTTCCTCCAGTTTGCATGTGGGAGGTAAAACCGACCAAAACAAGTATTTCACGGTTTTAATTGAAATTATAACCGAAGTGAAAAAGGCTCTAATTAGTCTCTCACTCTTTCGCCTCTGTCTCTATTACTTCCTGTCTCGTCTCTCTGGCTTATTCAAACGTTCTGCATCTGCTGGCTTCTTCCTTTTAAAACATATCTGCATTCTTCTTAATTGATGCTTATAGTGTTTACCACATGCCATTGTCACCTCACCTAACTATTTGAATTAAACATTCTGCAAAGGATTAAAACTAGAAATCATTGTAGTCATTAGAAAAGCTCCTTCAATTGTTTTTGGGACGCATTTTAATCGGGCAACACATCTATACAATTCTAACAATCCAGTTGTCATTCAAGTGAAGTGAAGGTTGGAATCGTGAATAAACATTTTGGATCGTTGTCTTACTGGATTTTGATTAATATTTGCATATATTTGCATTTTTTTTACGTGATCTTTTTCTTTCTTGCAGTAAAACTTTAGCATTTCACAATCCACAATTTGTATTTTCCTTCTGACACATGATTCACCCTTTTACAGAGTTTGGTTGATGTATTGTGTTGCAGTTTTACGTGGGTGTGAGTCACAACTCCCTGTTTTTGGACAGATAAGACAGACTGTGAGTCATTCCAAGTTGCAACCACTGAATATGACGGAGGCTCATCGCCCCAATGTTTTGTCATTTACTGAATGTGTAGCTCAGATGATTTACAGTAATGTTCAAATCTATTTTTGGTCATTTAAAGAAAAGATTTTCCTTGCAGTGTGTGCGTGTGTGTAATTGATAAAAAAAAAACTAGATTTTCTTTAAAGACTTTTGACTTGGAAAGATCCTGATGTTGATGACCAGTGGAGATTCCTGAAGCGTGCATCTGAACAATGTGTCAGATGTTTCAGAGCAGGGTCACCTCCGCTACAGAATCATCCCTTTTATTTCTCACTGCACATTTTTAGAATGTGTCTTCTATCAGCTCTGGAAGTGAAGTTAACAATCCTTCAGTCGTTACTCAAACACTCTCCTCTATTAATAAATAATACCTAAGGAAACTTTTATCAAAACTTTCACTTTGACTGTTGTTTATTTATTCATGACTATTGTAATGTTGCAGAGAAATGCTTGATATTTGAAACCAGGTTTTCAGTGTGTTCGCTTTAACTCTCCATGACCTGCTCATCTTCAGGGTTGTATCTTTGGAGTTATTCCACCAGGAGAAGCTGCTCAATCGTTGTCATGCCAGTTTTACACTTGCCAATCTGTAACAAAAGGAAAGCAACAGCAGTACCAATTTAAATAAGTAGTGTACACATGTCTATATTCTCCCTTACAAGCAAAGATCGCAATAGCTGCTGCAATTGTAACACTTGTGACACCTGCAGGCAATGCAGACGCTAGCTGCTGTTGTTTCTCGTGCTGATACGTGGCACACGTTGGGCCTGCAGGTTCAGAATAACCTGATTTACATCAATGACTGTGTTTGACCTCGGTAATTCATTCCTTGCTTGTTTGCTTTTTATCCCAAATATTGAATGTGCTTTACAGAAGATCCCTTAATCTTCTTTTTGCTCTGCCAGATGTTTATCATAATGTGTGTGTGTGTGTGTGTGTGTGTGTGTGTGTGTGTGTGTGTGTGTGTGTGTGTGTCCGTCCTAGCCAACACAGCGAGGGTGGTAATCGACATCCAGGATGAGAACGACCACCCGCCGCTTTTCACCCGATCTCTTTACATCGGAGGGGTCGCAGAAGATGCAAAAACGTTCACATCCGTCTTGCAAGTACAGGTAGAGCAATACACACACGTACACGTGCAACCAAACTACAGGGGGTTAGGTAAAGTATAGGAACACGTGGCAACATAATGTCATTAATGACACAAAGCCTACGTGCCGGTTCAAGCAGCCCAACTCGAGTCACCTCTACACTCACATGGCACACTCCTCACTGCAACATGTATCCAAAGTCTTTTAATCCTGGAGGTGCACTTAAACTGTCAGCTGCATGCCTGCTGCCACACCGCCCCCCCCCCCCCCGCCCCCCCAGTATCCACCTTTAGGCTCTGAGTCCACTCACCTCCCCGCTGTGTGTTTCCTTGTGGGTAACGACGAAGGCAATAAACAATGCTGTACATATTCTACAATTACGTGATAATCCCTTCCATGTGAGTTAGCTGACTGTATTACAACTTTTCAGGCTTCAGCTTTTAATAATGTTGCGTGGATTGCTTTGAATAAGCTCGTGTTACCAGTTCAGATATTACCCCTTATGTTAATGTAAGACTCAAAATATGATGACTTGAACGCCAAAGTAGCCTTGACATCTTTCCAGCTTAATTCAATTTATATTGGTATGAATGTGCTTACGTTGCCCGTGTGGATTTGTGTGCTTGTGTTTGTGGTGTTTACTCTTAATGAAGATAATATTCAGTCCGGTAAGTAACAAGATTAACTGCTAAGAGAATTCTCTGTTCCTCTCCCTCGACGTCTACCTCTATCTCTGTGAAATGATACATCACTTTGTTTCTCTTTCTTTCATACCCAACTCTGGAGAATTCCATATCACTGTAAACAACTCGAGCGACTCGTATTATTAAAATGCCTTTTAGGACCCAAAATGGGTCACAGAGCTCTCAGCCTCTATCTGAGAAGTAGCAATATGTTTTAATGAGCCTGGATGCCACAAGAGACTCCTGCAGGGTCTCTGGCAGAAAAGTATGCACTTTAATATTTTATTACAGTTTTTTAGATCATTCTTAGATATTCCCGCTTCATTAGATCACACCCAGTGTGACTGACAGGAAAGATGAGAGAATAAAGGCGCGCATGCAACAAAGAGTCGCATTCAAAATCAGTTTCACAAGCCGAGAAAATTTGCTTTTCTCCCTCGTATGAAATTATTTTTTCCTCTGCTGCAAACACTTGAGGGTGGTGGTTTTGCATATGGATGTTCAGAGTCAAAGCTGAAGCTGGTTTACAGTAACCTGCTCTACAGTCATCTGACCTCTTTAAATACTTTAACAGACTGACAGGGGAAACTAATCGCCTGCTAGTTGTCTCGATCACCACAGGGAGAGGCAATAGATCGGGAGTTTAGAAGGAAGAGGGAAGATTGATGGTTAGATAAAGATAACTGGCATCCTGCTGCGAGACAAACTGACTGGACAGATGAAGGTAGGAGAGACGTGCATGATTCATGAGTGGATGGAGTGGTGGGACGGGAGGGTGGACGGAGAAGATGGACAGGGATGCTCGCGGCACATTTGCTTACGTTCAGATGAAAGCTGAGTGAGACAAGAGGTGGAGAGCGAGTTTGAGAAATGTGCATTTTCAATCTCAGTGTTTTCACTCAAGTATAACTAATTCCATCACATCTGGTTGAAACGTGCACATTGTCTTAATAAGTTGTGTGTCTGTGTGTGTGTGTGTGTGTGTGTGTGTGTGTGTGTGTGTGTGTGTGTGTGTGTGTGTGTGTGTGTGTGTGCCTGTGGGTGTACCAGGAGGCTACATTTGTCATGTGTATGTATTGTATTATGTATAGTCTTTTTGTCCCTCAAAGAATGCCAGAACACACATATTGATTAGATTGCAGATGAGTATCACATTAGCAATCCTACTCAGTACTTCCAAAGATTATTTTTGTTCTTTATAACCAATATTTCATTTGTCACTTCTCTCTCACACACACACACACACACACACACACACACACACACACACACACAACCACAACCAATGCTAAAGCAGAGTTCCCCTTCTTTCCTCCTCTTTTAAATACTAATTCCAACGTTCCTCTTTAGTGGGTGTCCATACCAAAAATAGCCCCGCATTAAAAAAAGATTCAAACAGCTGCGTTGGTGTAGGTGTGTCGCTGGAGGCACTTGTGAGAAGATAGAATGAAACTCCAGTTTGAATAAAACATACACGAGTTTGAAGACTAACCAAGATGACAAACGCCACAAAGCGGCAGAAAGGATCGTGCAACTCCACAAAGCTTACCACAGCAACAAACATTTGAACCTCTCACCATGGCGATCCCACAGTGACCAGTAGGACTCTGACGTTTCGTTGCACCACAGAGCTCTGCCTTGGCACCTCACAGTGTTTTGTTATTGACATTAATGAGCGTGCTACATTTACTTAGTTGCCTTACTTACCAAATGACTCAGTCATCTTGTAAAAATGCTTTTAGATAAGACTCAGGTTACTCAGACTCATATTTTGGCTTTCACATTGTGTATTTCCTCCTCATAATGGCCAAAACACTAGATGGGGAAGGCTTTAAAAGCACTGACATGTTTACAGCTCTCGCTTACTTTGTGTAAGTGCTCTGTCAATACATTTGTTTTTGAGGATACTGTCACTGAACGCACGTCATGGGGAGGATAGATAAAAAAAAAAAAGAGAGAGAGAGAATGACAATTAGAGTGCCGCTAATTAAAGCGACTGCAAAATGTTTTTCCAACATCATTCATTTTAACTTTCCCACTTCCGCCTGCTTCGAATGTGTTTGCATGTGGATTCGGGGACACAGCTATACTCTCTCTAGGTGCAATAGAAGACAATCAGGTCTGTACTCCACACCTGTGCTATTTCAGTTCAAACAGGTGGTTCATATGTCTGATGTATTGCTGGAAAGTTATCCTAACTGTGCCACTCACCACACAAGTCAGAACTGTTCATCTGTTCTTCCCTCAGTCCTCCCTTATTCCCTCATCGTTCTACATGTGTGCCTCCTTATTTCCTTTATTTCTTCTTCTTCTTCTTCTTCCTGCTTCTATTGCCGTATTCCCTGGCCATAAGGAAATACATTTTTGTTTCTTGTTATTATAGCATTACCTTTGATAAGGTGGGTGTCTCAGAGCGAAATCTGTAGTCTATACTGCCAGCCCTTCTTGTAAAGACCCGGCAATAAATCAATGTCTGTCTGAGTGTGTGTCTGTGTCTGAACGTGAATGTGAGGGTTGCATGTGTGTGTTTGTTTGTGTGTGTGTGTGTGTGTGTGTGTGCGTGTGAATGAGGGAGAGACTTGATAGTTTGCCAGAATGACAGAGCAGATGAATAGACCTGCATGCAGCTCAAAGCACCACTTTACCCCCTACTGTTGATTCCCAGTACTACATCAAACAGCACAAACAAACAGATCAGGTTTAGTGACGAGAAAAATAATAATAATAATAATAATAATAATACATTAGATTTGTGTAGTGCTTTTCTAGAAACTCAAAGACGCTATATGGCCTTTTGATGAGTGACAAATACAAGATAGGACATCAGTCCTGAACTAATCAATATACATGGCAGAGCTGCTCAAACACCTGGAATCAGACGAGGGGGTGGGCTCACTATCATGATGATAATCATCACAGAACATATAATAGAATTGATTATTTTAATAATGGCAAACAATGACTTGATAACAGTGTTTGTGTTGATGATGATGACATTTTATTATACTGGTGATTATGGTGATGATGATACTGTGGCGGCGTCACGACGATGATTAGTATAATGACACGGTGTCGTGATTTTTTTTTTTTTCTCACAGGCTCTGGACAAAGACACCGGTAACTACAGCTCTATGATGTACCGGCTGATCGTTCCCCCTCTTGCCGGTAAAAAAACCACCAAAGATAGCAAAGACGGCTTCATCATCGAACCATACAGCGGCGTGGTGAAGACGGCAATCATATACCGCAACATGAGGCGGTCGTATTTTAAGTTCGAGGTGGTTGCTACAGACAACTATGGGCAAGGACACAGCAGCAAGGCGGAGATAGTGGTAAGTATATTTATTCTTTTTTGACGTTGGTGGCAGGTTAATAATCTTTTTATTTATCTTTCACATTTTCCTTAACACACATTTAACGAAAGGAGATTTATTTGTCTCCATGAATGCCCTTGATGCAGATACAAAACGTGAAAACTAACTCAAACAGTCACAAACTTGAAGTTGAGTTTAGAAATGTTATTGTTTCCAATGCAAATATGCATATGTTGTTTAAATGCAGAAATGAGATTTATTTGCATTTCTTTCTTTGGCGTAGGTGTCAGTCGTGAACCAGCTGGACATGCAGGTGGTCGTATCAAACGTTCCTCCAACTTATGTGGAGAAAAACAAAGACAAGCTACTCAGGTAACTTCACTTAATACTGTATGTGTTTGTTTGTTTTATATAATATACTAATACGTCATTAAGCTGCCTGCACTGTATGTGGATTGGAGATATGAGAAACAAACTTAAAAAAGTGTCTTTAACATTGAAGAAACTTCCCTTCTACGTCTCTGAACAAAGTGTTTATTGTTCGACCCTGATAGACAGTTGACCGCTCTCCTCTTATATTATAATCCCTCTGAATAAGTCATGTTGTAGAATATAGGTGAAAAACAAACCGTGCTGTCCATATTTACATTGTCGCTCACAGCCTAAAAAGTGAGTAATAGCTGAAAGGTTTCGTATTACAGTGGGTGTATTTTGAGGCATGCAGTATTGAAATTCAGTGGCTCTTCTATATTGACTTTGTTATGGTGTCTCTCCAAAGAGAGGAGTGAAGCTGTAATTGCTACCATGGGGAAATCAACAACACTTGATAAAGAGCACAAAAAAGTAGTGTTTAAAAATAGTGTTTTTATCATATAATGAAGTGTCCTAGTAAGAATGGAGCTTCAAGTGCTTTTGTTGAACTCCAACCCACACTGGGACTATAGCAGGCGCCACAGCTAGACCACCGTTAACAGCGCTAACAATGTCCCTTTTTAATGTAATAATAAAACCAAAGCTGTGGTTACAGATGTAGTTCATCTTAATATTTGACATGCATGTCGTCGGTATCGAGGTTTAAGGGCACTAAAGATATACTTGTGTTTGAATATGAGGACATATCGTTCTAGGAAAGTTTTGTAGGAGAAACTTCCACCATGTTGATTTGTTACCTGCTATTGGAACATATGCTTCACCAGTTGGCTCATTAAGTTTAAGTGTATTTGCATATACATAACGAATAATAGGCAGCGCAGGAAGAGGAAGAAAACACACTTGCAAGGACATAATCTTAAAGTTTCACAATGTCCAAGAGAATGCACGGATTAATACACGGGACCTAATATGAGTACGGGCTCCTTTTGTAGTCCTCCCTCATCCTCGGTCTCTTGAAGTCAACACACAATATTTAAGATATTCCTTGCGACGTTCAAAACATTTGGGGCTCAAGGTCTGAAAAAAAAAAATGACCTTATCAACGCCACAGTGGCAGCTTACATGTGAGATACTCTGACATTCAGCTGCAGCTCAGCCCTTTTTGAGGAATTTGTTCTCATCAAGTAATATCGTCTCCTCCTCCACAGTCTGCCAAATGTGTTTTCATTCATTTGAAGAAAGATGTTAATACTAAAAACAAACTGCATTATTTAGTATATGCTATGATAGTTTCGCACAACTTGATAATGAGGTTTTAAAATACTCATTTAAAATCGTTTCTCTGTTCTCTGTCTCTGTCTCACACACACACACACACACACACACACACACACACACACACATACACATGTGACAAACCTTAGGGGGACATTTCCCAGGTTTAGTGTGTGTGGAGTCTTATAAGTATGTGCTTGTGTCCACAGAGGTGTATGTTTCTATATGTGTACGTTAATTTGTCGTTAAAATCCATCATTTAATCCTCAGCATTTTGGAGCGCTACGTCCAGGAACAGATACCGGGCGCCAAGGTTGTAGTGGAAACCATCGGGCCCTATCGCCATGGTGAAGGAATGGAGCAGGAAGACTACACCAAGTCGGACCTCATGATTTACGCCATCGACCCCCTGACAAATAGAGCCGTATCTAGACAGGAGCTCTACAAGTAAGAACTTTACCAACAAATGCAATGTACTTTACTTCATCCATGAAAAGTAAAATGGCAGCTCTCCAAAGTCTTTATATCATACATTGGGACAGGACCTAACCTGAATCACATCGCAATGAAGTCATGTAACTGGCCAATCTTTTTAGTTTGTAGTAAACAGAAGTGGGTTCCCAGGCCAGTGAGGAGATATAATGTCTTCCCCGGGGTCTCCTCCCAGCTGGACGTGCCTGAAGCACTTCACATTAACGCTTGCTTGATGCATGTTGTCGGCTACATCATTGCGTTTCTAACCCCAAGGTTTCTTGATGGTAAACTCTTGGACATCAACAAAGAGTTCCAGCCCTTCCTCCCTCCTGGTGGACGGATTCTAGAGATCAGAACCCCTGAAGTGGTGACCAGCGGGAAGAAAGCTATGCAGACGGTGGGCTACACAGAGGGGGCGCTGTTGGCTCTGGCAGTTATTATCATCGTCTGCTGCGTCCCCGCCATACTGATCGTCATTATAACCTACAAACAGTGAGTATGATGCGTATCACGTGTAGCGTCTTCACAGTTTTGGAATAAAAATGGCACTTAAGTCACGGACACGTAGAATGAAAGAGCCTGATGGCTTATTCCTTTGAACCATACACCTCCATTGTTATCAAAATAAAATTTGAAAACCCATAATTTCTTCCACACCTTTGCACTCATGAATGAACAAGGACTGTAGTTTATTTTAAATCAATCCTACATGCTACTGTCATAAACTCTCACTATTTCACCAAATGTGTATTCATCCGCAGCTGAAAATAGTGCCAAACAAATGCAATAGTAACATTTACTCAAAAACAATAGTGTCTTAACTGTTTGAGGAAATAACTGAGCCTTTCCATCCTCACTAGGAACACATTGGCTTGCAGCTCGCCGCCACTGGAAGAGTTTTGAGAAATGGAACAAATGTGTCGTCTTTACACTCCATGTCCATAATTACTTCTCTTAAATGCCTTTGTGTGTGGTATCATTGTGTGAACCCCATAGGCAGCCATTACGTATTTTGCATTCCAACATATTTCTGTGTTCGGCGTTCCAGCCTGTGATGTGATCGTGCCGGAAATGAAACCATCGACTTCAACATCAACGTGGCACTGCTAAATTATAATGTATGAACTGCTCAGAACATGTCGTTCTAAAAAAAGGAGGATTTGACTTTAAATAGGAACGCCGACAAAGATAACAAATCATTTAGAAAACATATGAAAATCTTTTTTAGAAGAGTGCAGACAGTCAGAAAAACAGACAAAGCTGACAGTCTCTCCCACGGGATGTCCTCTAGCAGCATTTATCATTGTATCACCTGGGCCAGTCACTTCCCTAGATGATTCAGCATGGCAGCCTGTCCCACAGTGTCAATTCTAATAGTTTGTTTAGCTAACCACCATGAAAGGCTATTAATTTCAGCCGTCTCCCAAACACACACACACACACACACACACACACACACACACACACACACACACACACACACACACACACATATATAAATTGGATCAGTGCATTTTGGAGAGTGCTTCTCATCCTGCTGAGAAAGAGAGATACAACAGACTGAGGAGGACAAAAGGAGAGGAGATTTGAAGAAAGGAAAACAGAGCAGTAATCATCGGTATAATAATCATTCGTCTCGGTTGCTAAATTACTGTAATGAAGACCAATTGTCCAACTGTGTTGCAAATTACAATAAGTAAACCTGGCTAACAAGATGTACTGTGGGATTTATGGTTCTAATAATCACTAATCTTTCCCTCTCTTTCTCTCGTCTGCCACGTCTATCACCACCAGATTCAAGGAGTGAGTACGGCTTTCATAATCACATGCAAAAATATTAACGTCGTTCCCGTCTCATTGTGATTAATGTGTTGACTTTCATTGTACAATAAAAATGGATGAGATCGGGAGGGGCGGGGGAAACGGAGAGGACAGCAGACAATCAAAACACGGACTCAGTAAACGTCCATCACTGATGCTTTTATTGGAATGTGTGTGTGCGTGGTCACGGAGGAGTCCAGGTCGACTGGGCAAGAATAACCAATGCCAGTTGAAAGGAAATTCAATGTGTCAATTTCCACTGTTGGTCACAATTAACACTCTTCACCGTATGTTTTATGTCTGTCATGTAGGGAGGCGCATTTTACAATTTGACCCATGAATCTTAATTTTATACACACACACACACACATATAGTGTTTCAAGTCAAGAACGAGGGGCACAAATATTCAGGATACCACTCAGTCGACACTCATGCTAGTAGCTCTGTGTGGCTGTGCTAAATGCTAACGCTAACACTGCTCACACTGACGACGCTACCAGGCTGCAGTTTAGCAGGTCAAATGTCTTGTGTCTTGTGTCAGCATGCTAACATTTGCTATTTGGAGATACTAATTAGCAATAAAGTGCAGAGACCGATGGGAATACTATATACTACTAAATGATTTAACCTGTAGAGGAAAATTACAAATTCATCCTGTGTGTGTACAACAGTGTAAGTTACTCCATCCAACACTTGTTGAGACATTTTATTAAACAAGAAGAAGAAAATAAATGTCAACCTCATTGTGGTGCCAGAGAAAATGTCAGTGAGCTCCATCCTCTGCGAACATCTATGTCTTTACAAAATGTCATTGTACTTCATCTAATGGTTAAGAATTGTCAGAGTTGGATGTACTTTAAGCCCCGATGACCTGATTACTACCGTCTCACTACTTTCTGAGTTTGGGATGTTGCTCTTAACTTTTGATGACTAACTGCGTGTGTGTGTTTCCTCTCTGCTGTGTCCAGACGCCAGGCAGAGTGTGCCAAAACAGCCCGTATCCAGATGGCCCTGCCAACAGGCAAACCTGGGGGAGGCACTGCCAACAACCTGTACGAAGAGCTTGGTGACAACGCCATGTAAGTGAAGTGTGAAAGTGGCATTTGCATTAATGAGCCAAAGCAGAGACATTAACTGACGTGTTCATGGCTGTTAAGCTTCAGCTTCATACTTTGGCAATTTTCCTTTTCCTGTTTTGAGAGCTTCGTGGTATCCACACATGCAGTCAGCCGCATAACATTACATCTCCCTGTGTTTTGTACTATCACTATGGAAAATACTTCTATACTGCCTGCCAAAGCCAATATTCACATTTATATTTTCCCAATTTCATGTCTTTAATGCAATAAAAATGAGAAGACAATGATATAAAAATATCACCAAATAACTGGAAGTAAAGGGGAAAATAGGCATAAACAATGAGCAACATTAAAGAAGAAGAAACTTCAGTTGTGTTTCAGTTTAAAAACATGTTTCTTGGATAGATTTGTGACATCCTTTTCTTAAACTCTACTTCAGTAGGAAGACGTTTTCCTGGTATCCAAAACAGGAAAGCTTCTTCACACTAAAGTAGAGTTTTTTGAAAAGGTCATACAATGTCACACATAATGTACAAGGTCACAGGACCAGGGACCAACACTCACAACCAAACGCTAGTTTGCGAGAGGACAAGAAAGAAGGAAAACAAAGACTCTAATACAGTTTAAATACAATTTACTTAAAGGGGACACATGAAGAAAAAAACTCACTTTTCCAGTGCTTGTGCATTCAGATCTGGCTCCTCTTCCAATGTCACATTCAGGCTTATTAGAATATATACCGACCCCCATCCGAGTATCTCTCTCAAACTAATGAGAGCAGACTCTGCTTCTCTGGGAGTGGGCTTAAAGAGACAGGTGCTAAAGCGCAGCGTTTCAAAACAATACAGGTGTTACTTGCTTAAAGTATTTATTGAAAAGTTTAAGTAAATTCTACATCAACTGTCTTTGAAGTCGGATTAAAGCGTGCTAAGATCTTCACTGACCAGGGACAGCAACTCGAACGCACACACTCACCGGAGATGATACTTCTTGGTTCGTGATACTTGAGTCACTCGTAAGCTTTGAGGCTGATGTGAAAGAAGTTTTATTTGTGATCTCGGGACATTTCTTTCAATACTTTCACACGTTGCAGTGGCCAAAAGAACTGACATTATGTAGAGACCATATTAACCGGAGCCTTGTAGCCCCACTTCAAACTAGCGTCAAACAAATCTCAGATTCTTGAACGCATTAACAGTCGTCACAGATAAACCCTGCAATTTCATCTTCACTTCAAGTTCAGCTGGCATTCATCTCTTTCCTTGTCCATTTCCGTTTTGTAATGCATACCAATGTCCTCACTATACAAAAGATAAAAATGAAGGTCAACAATCTGCCCGACATTCGGTCTCTCAATTTCACTTGAGGATTTTCATTGATCGGTGATTTTCAATACCGCTGTAAAAAAATAAAAGTCCTCCCAATGTATCCTCTAAGAATGACCTTTTTTCTTGATCAGCCTTCGCAGCCGCAGATTGCAATATCCGTTTATTGAGTGTTTGCTTTGCGAGCAATTGTTTTTCAAAATGATCATCAGGCTGTGGACATGGCCGGCAAATTGAGACGATATAAATAAGCTTTTTGATGATTATGGTGAAATTACTTTTACCTACAGCTTAACTCCTATAAGTGCTGACTTCTCTCTGCTGCCCTTTAAAAAGTTTAAAAAGTTGCTTTATTATCATGCAAGTGAGTCATAATCTCATCCCCACTTAGTGTAGTTACTCCCCTGTAACTACTAGCACATTTTGTTTCATTTATCCTTTATGCCAATGTCTGCTGGTTTGACACACGCTGGTCAAACAACAGACACTGTTTTAACTTTTATCTTAAAGTAAGTTCACACATACTCAGACTCACTCAAGGCACTGCACAGATAGTTCATTTATAATTCCTTACTGGAGCGTCAAAAGAAGAAGTTGAGAGGAACTCTTATCAGCATTACATGCATCACCGGTTTCCTGTCTGTCCTTGATATGCCTCCCCGCTCCTATTAACATGAGAGCAATTCATATGCAAGATGGTAGGAACTATCACCAAATGACAACAAGGGACTTCTGCGCGTGTGTGCGTGTGTGTGTGTGTGTGTGTGTGTGTGTGTGACTAACCAGCCCAAGCGATCCTCTGAAAAATGTGTGCGGAAATGAACTTCAATATGAGATAATTGAAATAAATGCCGCCTGTAATTTATAAAGACCACCCTGGGCGATAATTAATTCTATTGATAAGCTGCAGAGCATGTTTAATTGCGGTGGGCACAGTCTTTTGTGTGTGTGTGTTTGCAAAGTAGGCAGTTTGGGATTTCTTGTGCAATGCTGGGCGTGTGTGTGTCGTGGTGTGTTAATGTATCACTGCAATCTTGTAGAGACTAAATAATCCCTAAAGAGGATAAAACCTGGAAAAGTGCAAAAGTGTGCACATTCATAATTAATGTCCATTATCAAACTGCTCAGTAGACTGATTTTCAAGACTTTTTTTTTCCCTTTTAATTACCTTTGGCTGTTCTCTTGACAGTTGGGTTTTAATGTCTCTTTTCAATTAAGTGTTCTTTAACTTATTATTAGCAGCACATTAAATGAAGCATGTTTTTTTAAAACTTACATTAAGTATTGTCAGTTTACACAGACTTGTCATGGCTGTGTAGCAATTAGTCACATCCAGCAATAACTAACTGTGTGTAATATGCCTTCCTATTTTACCAACTTGTTCACTGGAATAGTTGCTGTTTTCAAGCTAACTTGGCAACTGCAAGAGTTTTGTTGTTGTTTTATCTCCATAATTGTCTCAGTTAATTACTCCCATTCAATTTAATGGTAAAAACCTTCCGTGTATGAAATACAAAAACAATAAAGCCTAATTATTCACATTTATATAAAACTATTGTTTTAAGATTACTAGATAATATTCACATTATATATTTCAACATTTACTTTGAAAAGGGACTAAGGAAAGATTAAAACTCAAATACATGATCTGATCTGGTGAACATCTTTTAATTCCTTATGTTATAAAATGCTTTACGTTCTTTACTCTGCAGTCTCTTAACATCTAATGCTTTGTCCAAAATGAATGCATTTGTCGAAACTGCAGTATCACTGGTCAGATAAACTGTATGTGAGGCAACTTAGACAGTTTTCTATTCTTCATGTTATAGCATAATGACAACTATTAGACGTATGGCGATTGAGTTATGACTTCAAAGTTGCCAGTTCTATACCCCAGACCAGCACTGAGAAGTACTATAATGTGCGAGGTTTTCATTGTATTAGGCACATTGTAGAAACCTTTTCTAGCTCTTTTCTTTCACAACTTTCAACATGTTAACATCATTCATCTGTCCATCTTCTCTTGTTCTCATCCATCCACCTTTAATCCACGACTGACAGACACAAGTGAGTAAAGGATTCTGAACATTTCTTCTTTGACTAGTTTGATATTACGCCGTGACAGATTCCCTTGCCTTAGTTTTGTGTTTGTGTCCGTGCTCATCTTGTTTTATGTGCAGGGTATGTTGCACCATGGTAGATCAGAGAGCAGCGTTGTGTAGCTGAAGGTTGATTGTGGTTGACCAGTGTTGAACTAGAACTCTGGTAAAGTAGCATGTGTTGACTCAGCGTAGAAGTAGCCAGTCATGTGCCATGAATAACCAAGAGTTTGCAGAGTTTCTACAAAGTCATAAAGTACAGCACATATTTCACAGATTAGTGCACCTTCAGTCTTTTGTTGGGAGGAAATCTGCATCCTCTCAGAACTCCATGACTCAGTTGTCTATCCCTCCCCCAAACAGATCTGGCTTTGTTTAGTCGTGATGCAGTAGCTTCTTTGTAGCACACCCCTTTTAGCGTACATACAATCTATTTGCATTCATTTCCTTTGTGTTTCAAGACTATTTTTTAGTGCTCCATCTCTTGCCCCTCTCGTAGAAACAGCACAAAGAAAATGCTGTTACCTCTTTTAACACCCCTCCTCCATTTCCTCTCATCCTTGTTCTCATTTATCTTTTTATCCTAATGTCAAGTCTCCTTTCTTTCGATTTATCAAACCGCTCTAGCAGACGTTTTATCTGCCTTTCTGTCGTTCTTTATGTATCCTTCTCTCCCCTTTTATAAAACACTTTACTTAACCATTCTGTGCATTACTGCTCTTTCATTTAAATTTAATTCAGTCCCTGTCTCCCTCTTCTATTTAACTTAGCTTCAATTTATATAATTACATCTTTCCAATTCACTAAACCTTCCTCTCTCTCATATTTTATCTGTAATTCTTATATAATATATTCCTTCATTCCATCCTTTTTTTTCTTCTTCTCAAATTGTCTTCCATGCATGTACCAGACGGTCAAACCACAGTGGCGGTGGGAGTGGTGGTAGTTTGGATGAAAGCGACCGCCAACGTCTAATCTCAGATTTTGCCACACGAGCAATCGCTGCCCATCGTCAGTGCGTTGCCAACGGAGGGGTCCTTAACAACCTGCCCAAGTCCGAGTCCAACATCACCTTTCTCTCCGATGAAAAACCCCTGACTATCAAAAATCCCATCTACCACGAGGATGGGACTTTGAGTAGCCCAGAGACTCTTGGAAGAAGCCAGAGGAGAAGAGACCTTCTTGGGGATTTCTCCCCTTCCAGGAAAGGCATTCGAGAGGCCTGGCTGAGGCTCAGCTCCCCTGGAGGAGATGTGGGATTCGGTGGGTACAGTGGCAGTGACAGTGGATGGGGATCAGGGGGTGGATACAGCTGGACTCTCCCATCAAGGTTACATCGAAGAGAGATGTATGACGCTGTGAGACGGCAAGTGGTCATGGATCCCGTCCAGTGGGAGCTGGAGCTCCTAAAGGCCGAATTCAAGGACAGTAAAGACGCTGGCCTGGATTCAGGATTCGATCGTGGTTTGGATTCAGACTTAATGGGAAGCCCAAGTCTGGAACCCAAGCTGACAGTCAAAGAACAAGCAAGACAGTTCGAGCAACAGGCGCTCCAGGAAATGAGTCAAAGGCAAAACCGAGGTTCGCGAGGATCTTTGTCGCCTGATATCATACTTTCTATTTTCCCAGAGTCTCCTCAGCAACTAAGGCACACCCCCACCCACTATGTCCTAACTCCTCAGGTGAAAGAGGGTCCCCCAAGTATCATTATCACCCATAGTGATGGAGGGACCCCTCCGCCATGCCACAAGCCAACTCCTCCTGTACTGCGGCGCTTCGGGGCAAATTTAACAGGATATCAGAGTGCAGAGGAAACACTTCAGGTCCAGTTAGAGATTATCCCTGATCCTCCATCAACTCCTCCTCCACCACCACCATCACCTCCATGCCCACCACCTCCACCTCCACCTCCACCTCCCACATCTTTTCCTCTTCCTCCATCATCTCCTCTTCCGCACCACCCTTCCTCCCCTCCTCCCCTCCCTCCTGCTTCCAACCATACAGAAAAGCAGACTCCTCCTCCCCCTCCTCCGCCACCTCCTCCCCCGCCTCCACCTCTCCCTCCCCCTTTGACGCCCTCGCTCCTGCGTCCTTCCACCTTCGTCCTCCCATCACTCTCAGAGGCACCAGCCCTGCGCCCTGTGTCCCTTCGGCCGCCACCGCCACCCTTCCCTGTGGAGCCCGAACTTCCCCGAAAAGAGCTGAAAGGAATCTTAAAGAACATCCAAAACATTGCGGACATTGAGAAGTCGGTGGCCAACATGTTCAGCCAGATAGATCAGAAACGGATCCCGCTCAAAAAGGTCCTGAAGAGCCGAGTCTCCATGGATTCTCCTGATTTCTTGGATGCATTGGCGGTGGTATCAGAAGGAGGAGGGGAGGGAGGAGAGGGAGGTAGAGAAGGAGAGGGAGGAGGAGGAGGAGGAGAGGGAGGAGGAGGAGGAGGATGGTAGGAGGTGAAGGAGGAAGAGGAAAAGGAAGAGGAGGAGAGGATCCTCCACATCCACTTCCACAGATTCAGCCCAATCCAAACATGAACTCCATCGTGGAAGAACTTGAGAAACGATTCCCCTCTCAGTCTACGCTGCTCTAGCCTTTGCCTTTACGATATGGAAAGCACACAGACGGGAATTTCTTTACAATGGTGCGTAGATGCCGCGGCGCTATCAAGGGACTGATGCTCAGTAGAGCTCAGTGGGATGCTGTGATGATTCTTTACCGCGCTGCGACTGTGCTCTTGCAACATGACTTCCTGTTTTCTACATAAGGAAAGAAACAAACCTAGGCCTGATACAAACTCTATGGGTAGAAAAATTATGTGTCTCCTCTCAAATGATGGTACTTGTGAAGAGAAAAAGAGAAGGGGGGAGGTGAAACAGCAGGAAAGGTCACATCCTGCATTGCTCTAATGTGTTCAGTCATCTAATAGCTGGTAAGGGCTTCTCAGTAACGGTATTCTACACTATTACAAGAAGAGAGATAGATTAAAGGAGTGGTGAAGGACGAGGAGGAAATGACAACCAGATCAAGTCCATTTTTTAAATTTGTTTCCCCATTTTATTGAACTACCAGGACAAATTCAAGTCGTAGTTGTTCGGAAGGCTAACTAATTAGTTGCCACTGTCATTATTTTAGTTTCCCCGCAAATGACATTTCTAGGACTTGTTTTTAATTAACGCTGAGGAAAATGTGCTTAAATAGCTGCAGATGGGAGCTGTGAAATCAAGTGATTAGAAAGGGGCAAAATGTCTGCTGGTTAACTTTGAGTTTGACTGCTCTCATTACCATTTTACATCCACGCCAAGTAATTGACGTTCTTGTCAACAACACATTATAATCAATCAAAGACACGTGATTGGTTGATGGGCCCAATTGCTGTTGTGAATAGCTAAATACACTTTTGAGGTGGCTTTCACACACTGGACGTCTTAACTAGTTGATTCTAGATGTAGTGGGTGTGGAAAGGAAAATCAAGGGAGGGGGGGAGGGGGGGAGGGGGGGACAATGTTAAACCTGCCAACTTGGATTGAACTTTGCTGGACATGTACTATTTGTATTTTCTTAGCATGGATAGTATTTTGCTGTTACAGGGCTACAACCAGTGACATGATCAGTGTCACAGTCTAGTTTTACTCTCCACTTCATCAACATTCACTGTTACGTACTTACACAGTGCTGTATCAGATTCTGCTCTGCGTACTACATAATCTGTCTGTTTCTATCAGTAGGTTGCTGTCTGCAAACATCTTTCCATCTTTGTGTAATTTGAGTCAACACACAACTATGTCTCCGTCTCAACCCCGTCTCCTACAGAGTAGGTTTATATATCACTGAATTGTTTTTCCAATTACGTTGCGCTCGTGAACGTATTCACCGTCTTGATTATGTCAACGTATTTTATTGAGTGAATGAAAAGGCAAAAATGTTCTACAGGACTTTGAACAAGACTATGATCTTTCCCTAGCCTTTAACCAAAGTGCTGCCAGAGCCTGAACACAACTAGAAGAACGTTTAAAAATGAAGTATCACTATGAGCTGATATTGTGTCGCGAAATGTTTTGGGCGGGAAACAAATACGTTGTCAATAAACTTTTTACTGATAGGTTCGGTACAGTATCAACACTTGTGTGACTTATGTAGCAGATACGTTAATTAACATCATCTCCTTATGATGTTGATAGAAGATGAAGCCTGCCAGCTTCACATTTCCATAAAAGAAAATGTTCCGTTTCAAATGAGTTGTATATGAACAGAAATTGTAGGAGACAGGGTTGATCTTTTTATATCAAATCTTTAACGTGTTAATAATTCAAATTGCAAACACAATGTTGAAGTGAAACATTCTTTAAGTGGCCGTTATCTTTTGTCTTTTTTGTGTCCGTTACTCATTTAGTTGGTAGTTTGCAGTCATGTTTTAGGTAGGTGCATAGATACCGTAGAAACATGTCTAAAACATTTATGTAGAGTGATGTGTTTATCAATATGTGCTACATTTTTATGAACTTTTTTTTTATAGGGTTGTATTGATTCTTTTACCCTTTATTAAAATCATCGTGCGGGTACTTTGGGAAATAATGACGTGAAAAATACAAAAAGGTTTCTCAATAAAATATGTGGTGCTGATAAAGAGTGTCAAAGACAAGTTTTATTTCACAAAATCGTTTTGAAAGCCGCCTTAGTGCAGGTACCCATTTAGAAATGAGCCCCTAACCTTAAGTGGCAGCTACTGTAGTATTAAGTACTTAATAGTCGTCAGTGTTGTGTCAGCACTAGTGTTAGTAACCAAGACATTAGAAGCAGCGCCTGCATGTGCAAAGTGGAGCATCTACTGACTGACAATGGCGACATCTATGCAGTTATTTTCTCTTGATGGAATTGTGACAGAAATGTATGCAGAGGGAGTCATGTACCCAGCCTCCTACCTTTGTAGCATATTGATGAGGAAATACATTGTTCCTCTCGCCTCAGATATGAGTTCTGTGTTTAATGAAGGTCACGCAGCCACATCGGGCCACAATGAATCTAACCGCTGGAGGTAAACATTCGAAGACGTTTCCACTCATCCGAGGAGAGTTTATTGTAGAACAAACGTTTTCCTACAAAAACCAAACAATACACTGAAGTAACATTGCTGTCTTGTGGGGGAGCTTCCCATCTCCATCAGATTCACGTGTCGGATGACTTTGAAAAAAACGTTTTTAGCCAAACAAAAATGTTTGCCTGCATCATTAAAGAGACTAAAGTGACTCGTAAAAATAATAATATCGCACATCAAGTGGCACTATGGCACTTTGCTACACATTAGGATGTGAATATCTGCCTTCTCAGACCAAACGTTAGCACACATGCACACAGATCTATGCAAAGCATGTGTCACCTTCATGTAGATAGAGAGTGATTGATTGATTGAGTGATTGATTGATTGATTGATTGATACTTTATTAATCCCGAGGGAAATTTAGGCATCCAGTAGCTTAAAAGACATGACGTACAACATTAAAATAAAATAAATGAATGACATATTCATCTCTAATTTGACCTGTTGTGCAGCTAACCAGATATGGAAAGAAGTGGCAGCCTTTGAAGCGCTGGCATTACCTTTTAAAAAAAATGTGTGAAATGTGATCGTAAGTGTGCAATCAGAGCCTGTGGATACCGCTCTGTCAGCAGCAGAATTCACAACAGTTTCATCAAGTTGTCTCCCGATGCATGTTGTCATCGTGAAGTGACAGAATAACATCTGTCCCCCAAGACCAGCATGACACTGATGATCATATCTGGGGCATTTGGATCAAATCATGATGTACAGCCACATAAAACAAACTGATGGTCATATCTGTGCTTATGAAGCAAAGACATTATGAGAGGATTTATATCGTCTCTAGAGCAGTTAGGAGACACACACACACACACACACACACACACACACACACACACACACACACACACACACACAGCCTTCGCAATTGTTCAGTAAAGTGTTTCTCTTCACACACACACACACACACACACACACACACACACACACACACAGCCTTCGCAATTGTTCAGTAAAGTGTTTCTCTTCACACACACACACACACACACACACACACACACACAATCATGATCAAGCTATAAACCTTGTGTCGTTCGTATACACATTCAGTACACACAAGAGCATAAGCAGGAGTGTGAACATGTACACTTACACACACACACACACACACACACACACAGCTGCATTAAACAGGTTGCAGGCAGTGCTACTGTTTCAGCTGACTGAGTTGGAAATGTTTTATGTTAAGATCAGCTTTCAACCTCAGTGGGCCGCATGTCATTGCACACACTCGCAACACACTCGGGTGCATCTCACAGACAGATCCTGCTTGCGCTCTTTCACTTCTTATTGTGTGTTTTTGCAAGATAACAGACATCATTTTGACATCTTTGGGAATATGTATTGTTTACAACGTGGAGTAAAGCCGACCGCATTTAATTGAACCCAAATTGAAAAACGCAGATACGAGACAGTGAGAGAGCTGCTGAGGTGTAAGTGTGAAGTGTGAAGTCACAGGTGTAAATCGTCACTGCGACAAAAGCTATCATGGGAAATGTGGTAATTAAAGCAGCAGATAGACAATTATATGTCAAAACGTGTGTCGACCAGCATGTGTGTGTGACCTATTTAATCTGTAAACCTTAAAGGATAGTTCTGATTTATTGCAACTTATCAATTTCTTATTGTTGTGGGTTTAGCCACCATGTCTGTGTGTTAACAGATCTGGGAACACGATGACTTTGCAAATACAGAAGTCAGAAAGGGCAAGGAACAAGAGCAGTCAGATTATCAAAATGTAATTTATTTGCTAAAGTGATTTGGTGGAAATTATTTGTCGCAGTTTACAGACCAGCAACGTTTCGTTATCCGACTTTCGTAGCTACCAAGCAGAGTCTGAAATTAACTTTTTTCACTGCTTGCAAAGCAAGTATTTATCTCAGAATTTATTCCTGCCACTTATTGAAATCTATGCACTAAATCAGGGGTGTCAAACTCATTTGAGTTCAGGGGCCACATGCAGCACAATTTGATCTCAAGTGGGCCGGACCAGTAAAATCATATCATAATAACCTATAAATAACCACAACTCCAAATGTTTCCCTTCGTTTTAGTGCAAAATAGTACATTCTGAAAAGGTGCAATTTCAACAACCGTATTAGTTTCTCATTTACACGTGTGTGTTGGAACTTACTGATCACAGTGTATCTACAAAGGCTTTTACTTTATGATCAAAACAACTAATTTTTACACTTTGCAAAGTCATCCCGCAGGCCGGATTGGACCCTCTGTCGGGCCGGTTTTGGCCCCGCGGGCCGGATGTTTGACACCCCTGCGCTAAATGAAGGAATAACATTAAGACATAATTTATTGCAAGGAATGTTGTCAGGTGTCATTGTTTGATATAGTTACACAAAAAAAACCATATGCATGGTAAAGTCCAGTGTTCAAATTTTAGCCCCGGGGATCCATGAGTGCGCGTAGCCACAAAAATATAGAGAATATTTTAGCCTGGGACAACAAAGATTCACAGGAACTTTACTTCTTGAGGAGCTGCAGTGTTTATCCACGGACAAACTGAAACCTGCACTGTTCATTTATTCCCACGTTACAAGTTAATAACCGATTTCTTCTCCGCTCCGATCGCTGACACCTGTCTGCTCCGGGCGCCGATGTAACAGCGGGTTCGCTCAAAGCCCCGTGTCTAAGCACGGCCTCACAGAGCTGCTAACATGGCTGTAGATTCTTGTTTACAGCCTGTCTGGTCGTCTGACCTCCATGTTTCTTGCCCTGTCGGACTTTGATTCAGCAATGCAGCCGTGTGCCACGATCTCACTTTGGTGAGTGTTACAAATGGTGGCCAAAAATAAGACCTCAAGCCGCTCTCAGTATTGAGCAAAGTCCTATAACAATCTAACAAAAGGTTGTGAGAGTTTTGTTGTGATGAAGTGTTGTGTGAAATCTGCTTTCTACATTTGAACATTAGAAATGCCAAATGACTCCAGATCACAAGGGCTGTATAGACATAACGCTGTTTGAACCGCCCTGCTCTCTCACCGCATCTACAAAACAAATGTTTCCTTCAAAGAGGTTTATTATTCTGGTAATGTGAAGAGAGAGAAATTATTTCCCACACAACACATCTCTGTGAGAGAGAAGTGAAAGACGTGTGTAAGAAACCAGAGAAGGAGTCCGTGTTATTGGGTGTTATAGTCTTGAGTCTGTTCTTTAAGAGCTAATAATATTTCTCTCCCTCCGCCGGTCTGTTTCTCACACACTGCGAGACGAGGTGGAGAGGACACAAAGAGCCAGAGTCAATCATTTCAGATGTGTGTGTGTTTGTGTGTGTGTAACGGAGATCAGATAGCTGTCTGTGTGTTTTTGTCTCGAGAGAACCTAATAATGTGTCTGTCAGAGCAACAAGGACACAGCGATAGACTTATCTTCACACACGACACACACAGATGCTAGGCACATACTGCTGGCAGCCATAATCTGGAGCGTATACACACACACACACACACACACACACACACACACACACACACACACACACACACACACACGGGGATGGAGCTGTTTTAACCTGTAGATCACCTAAAAATCTGTCTTTTCATCTTAATCCCTCCATTCAATTATTCATTCACCTCTTTTCTATCCACCCACTGATGTGTCCCGTCAACACATCCTTCCACATCTGTATTTAACCAGATAATCTTTCATCCGCTGAATGACAGGTTTCCATTTCTCCTTGAAGAGTGAGTCTGAAGCGCACGTTTTAGGAGGCACAATTATATTCCCATCGGAATTCATTTAATGAAATGCTCAAGTAGTTTAACAATTGGTGTGAGTGCAGCGGCGTGTGTTTGCACTCTAATAACAGAAAGGAGAATCTGATGTCCTCTAAAAGTCACCATTTGTTGTTCTGTGATACATCTTCATTGTACCAGCTCATTACCTTGGTTTCACTTGACAATACATCTTTCTTTTGTTATTTCTTTCTTTGTGCTTTTTCCCTTTGGTTCCCTATTTTTTAGTTTAGTCCCTTTTTACTAACTCCATCTTACAATATCTTTCAGTTCTTGTTCCTCTCTTTGTCTTCGAGTCTTTGTTTGAGGTTGGTTTTCTCAGAGCAGTAACTGACAGTACTGTAAACACCATCTGGACGGGACCCACTTTGACATGTGGTGAAAGGAAGGACCTTAAAGGAATAGTTTGCCATTTTGGAAAATAAAACACACTTACTGTAAGTGTAGTTTGATGCAACTCTTGTGTGTACAGAACATGTGAAACTACAAGATGTGATGTGGAATACAGTTTTCGGAGATGCTCCCTATTATGATTGCATCATCACATCTACATCCTACCTCCATTGTTGACACTTATTGTAAACTCTCAATTGAAAAGCATAATAATGATATTCTTTTAGGATCTGCAACTTTGATTACTACTATAACAGGGGTCCAGAAATACCAGCCTGGGGGGGGGGGGGGGGGGGGGGGCAGATGTTGCACAGACAATGTGAAGCCTCCCCACATATGTTCTGTTTCTAAACCTCAGACTATGTACATTACATGTTACATGCATGTGTTGCATCTGTCCTGATTATAAATGGCACTATATATATATATATATATTATATATATATATAGTGAATATTATGTGTTTATTAAGCTAGAATCTGAATTTTGATCAGCATAAAACAACAAAATAAACCGTGAATGACGGTGCAGGAATGCTTTACTGTAGCTTCTCAGCTTCTGTCCTTTCGTCTCCGTCTCTTTGTCCCTCATATAACCCTCCCTGTCTCTCCGTTTATCTGAAAACACACACAATCCCATGCAAGCGCTCACACACACACACACTCATCTTCTTGCTTTCTTCTTGGAAACTGGGTTAAATTCTACAAAATGTAATATATTTCCAGCAGCCACTTCCATTTGGGTCTTGATTTAAACAGCCCATTCCCTCTGTAGTCATGGAAATGCACAGCAAAGTGCTGACCTGTATTAAAAGCACATCAGAAGGATTATGTTTAATGACATGCTTTTCTTTGGTAATCTTTCTGTTTCTCACTTTGATCTTCCCAGGCGTGGATATGGACAACATGAGGTAGGTGACTTTGTCTGTATGCATGATATATATATATATATATATTTGCATGCATGTTATTGACTTTCTCTTCGTTTCCTCTGATGCTCAGTGTTGCCCTTCATTGTGTTCTGCTCTATTCTTTTCTGTTTGATGTAATCAAGATGCACCACAATGTATTCTCACGCTCTATAGACACAAATCTAACGGATGTGAATTGTTCAGTAACAAAACAATGATATCACAAGTGTTACTTTTGTATACATTGTAGTCCATTTGCAGATAACTGACGTCTTAGTTGTTGAATATGCACCACCCAAAAATAGCTCTTTTTGACAGCATATACATTTTTGAAACTTGTAAATATTTCATTTTGAGCTGAAACTATTTATTATTATTACAAAGGTTAATCCTGCTCCCACATAATTGATTGACAGCTCCAAATGAGAACAAATACACAGACAGGATCCTCTGCATTCTGGCCATATTGAATGAAGAACACCAGGAATTGATTTTACGTTTCCAAAATAGATGTTTTGGAAGAGAGCCTCTAACGTCTTTCATTTGTCTTGTCATTCGCCGCCTTTATTTCCCTCTGGCAGACACAGCAACTTCTCCGACCTTCTCTGCTCAGACCAGAGGTACTCTGTCTCTCTTTTCTGAATACTTATTTTCTCCCCGTATGTGTGTGTGTGTGTGTGTGTGTGTGTGTGTGTGTGTGTGTGTGTTTCTGCTCGAGTGTCTGCAGTCTAAAGTACAGTTTCTCTCGTGTTTTGAATAAGTATGAATACGCGAATGTGTGTGTTTGTCGTGGGGTCGCTAGTAGGGTCTTGTGTGTATGTGTGGAAAGCTGCTTATTATGGTCTGTCATTCTAACAGGAGTTATCAATGGAATCTGGCATCGACCCCGGCCAGGAATACTACGCACAAGATTATTACAACTATGAGCACGGGTTTGTATTCACATCCTACTTATCGCTGTGTGTACATATAGAGTGTGTGTGTGTGTGTGTGTGTGTGTGTGTGTGTGTGTGTGTGTGTGTGTCTGTAATCATGCTGTATGTCTGTCGCTATTTTTAATCTCATACTTGATGCTTTTCTAGAGTTTTTCTAAACTCAAAAGGAACTCATAGAATTGAGTTAAAGTGACGTTATGTAGTTACTTCTTGACAAAACAAAGAGTTTTATTCATATACATATATATCCTTTTTGATATCATGACTCATTTGGCTAAAATTTAACTCTCAATATAATTATCATTCTGTCAGCTCCAACTCCAAACACTAACCGGTCACATAAACATGACTGTAATTGATGATGATAAGATATGTTATCCCCCTTTTTACAGCGTTTAATATTGTTCCCCTGCAGTGTTGTGCATTATTTACCATGAAACACACTGTGGACAGTAAATACCGTGCAGGACATCTTCACTGTGTTTCATCTCTGACCTGTTACCTCGGCGTCGGTGAAGCATATTTCCAAATCTAGAGCTCACTTTGTGGATTTTGTCCAGCTGAGCCTGGTGTCAGTCCTCTGGCAGCTGCTTTGATATCACACTGACCGCGTCAGTAACACAGTATGTCGGCTACTGTAGAGTGTTGACATCGGTGACCTGCCTCATACTGACCTGCCTTTTTGAGCTCCTGGAATCACACACAGATATGACAGTGATTGTGTTCAAAGTTTGTGTGTGTGTGTGTGTGTGTCCTTGGATGCCTGATGTTGAAAAACAGGAAATACTATATAAAAAAAGGGAATACATTGAACACACACACACACAGAGAGATACATTAGATCAAAGCGTTCATAAACAAGATCTCTGAGGACGTACTGCATCCAAGTTTGTGTGTGTGTGTATTTATGTGTGTGTATCTGTATGTTATTCTGCACCCAGTCTGCCATCTACGATGCATTGTGTAATTCTTATAATTTTAGCTGCAGACTCCCGGGAACTTGATTTTATACACCCACCCACATGCTCACAAATACACAGTAGCAGACACACACACACACACACACACACACACACACACACACACACACACACACACACACACACACACAGAGGCATAAATTATCTCATGGCAGACACATTCATTCACTCACTCAGAAATGCTCTCTTGCTCGCTCATTCTTTCTTTCACACACACACACACACACACACACACACACACACACACACACACACACACACACACACACACACACACACACACACAGAGCTAATTCTCTCTGCCTAGCATTGCAATACTGTAGCAGCTAATCAGGCAGCCAGCCGTGGAAGCAGACAATGGGCCAGATGCTGTTGGCTTAGTGCAACATTCACAAAGTCATGTCTGACTGTAAGTACACAGGAGCAGGAAATCAGACTGTGTGACCTGGTGGGACTCAGATCTAATCACTGTGTGTGTTGCAGTTGTAAATGAAAGGTGCAGGTTTGTTTTCGAAAGCTATGCTAGCAAACGCTAAACCCGCCTCTCAGGACATGGACAAAGTTTTAATTCCTGAGTTTTGTTTTTGAGACACAGACAACAGCTTTTCCACTGATTACTTCCATAGCTGTACTAATCCATTTGGAAGGATGTTTCACAACCTTTTGACCTTTTCTTTCATCTGTCTTCAAAAGATGAGGATCAAAATGGGATTTTCTCTGCATGTGGGAATGTCTCCATCTGCCATTGGCATAATTCTGATTGGATTTATACAGATGCTGAAAATAGCTTGAACCATGTGTTGCACGGGGCTGATGTTTGAAACCAACTACTAAACAAGCCAAATTCATGTTGCCCTCTAGTCAAGAGTAAAATACTCAAGCGTACACGCCACAGAGCAATAAGGGATTAAATCTTGCTTTTTCCAAATCGGTGGCGTGGGTGATGAGCAGTGTGACTGTCAAAGAAGCTGATAGATGCTGAGTTAGGTCACCCACATGAAAAATATAGGATGAGGAGAGTGAAATGTGTCGTCGACGGCTCAATGAAGATGCAGTTTTTATTTTTAAACACAAGCAGGAGAAAAGTGTGAACAAAAAGAGTAGAAGTCTGCGTGTCCAGCTTGTTTAAGGCAGAGTGCGAGTTGTATGAAGACATTAATGACAAGTTAGATGAGAAGATGGATCCCACGCTTGCGTTTCTGTACGTTAAATATGAAGCGGCAGCCATTTAGCTTAGCTTAGCTTAGCTTAGCTTAGCGTATGACTGGAAACTGCTAACCTGGCTCCCTCCCAGCGTCTCTGAAGCTCGTTGAAATGTTACATCTTGTTTCGTTAAGTCGTACAAAAAAAACAAAGAGTAAAAACGTCAGGTTGTGGTTTTACTGGCGGTTATGTACTGGACTATTTCTTGGCTGTTACTGGCAAAGAAATGATGTAATAGTCTCCTGGCTCCAGCTTCATATTTAATGGACAGCAGCAGCTCGTGACTCTTAGTCCCTCGTATGCGTTAAGCTTCAAAAACAACTTCCAATAATACAACTCAATAGTGTTTTTTTTAACTCCATTCTACCAGTGTTGTGGCGTCGAGGCCCATGCTGAGATTATTGAAGTATAAATGACTTTCTCATGGATAGCAGAAACACTCACATCTCCTATGGAGCCACACGTCGTCCTACTGTTCATGAACCGGGTTTAATTTGTCTCCCAGTGACTTTTTAAAAGTATTAAAGCATGCAGTGATAGTGCTCTTTGTCATGCCCCTTACTGTGTCAAAGTGATCACACGTCTTGCTGGGATGGATCATTAAACAATCATTCAGCATTTGGAGACCTTCCTGGAACAAGCCAGTCATCCAATTGGGTCCATTTTGGTCTGTACACACACACAGCTACACCATCGTGTGCTGTGCATCATTGGCTGTAATGTCAGAGATTCTGGCAACTTTAAATGGCATGAACTGATTCTCAGTTTATGAGTGTCCCCTAGTGGAGACATAGAGGAGTGAGGAAGGCGGGGGCGGGGGGGGGACTAGTGAAGGGAAGAACAGACGGGGAAGAAGAAGACCACTCTAAGCAAAGAGTTAGCCTTTATGTAATGTGATTGTTTGTGCACTTCAGTTCGAGTCTGCGGGTTAATGAGTGTGAAATCCCATAAGCAGGTTTTAGTGGACGGTTAAGACTCATTACATTAGCCTGCGGAGGCCGTACTGTAAGGATTAGAACTGCAACTTTTATGACTGTGCTGGTCTTTCTGTTTTGACCCGTCCATTGTTTCTTCTTTCTTTCCCCCGCTAACACACCTCCACTTCCCCTTCTTCTCTCTCACACACACACACACACACACACACACACACACACACACACACCAGTCATCCTCTTGCTTCCATTTGTTTATTACTTGGCTACTTAATGTAATAGGAGGGCAACTTCTCCCACCGGTTGACTGTAAGCAGAGTGATTACACGAGGCAACTTTTCTGTACAACTCTGTTATGGAACCGAGCCGAAGGACGTCCAGCAGACGCGTTACTTTAATCACACCGGGATGTAATGTTTCCGGGATAGCATTTGAAAAGATGTTTAGTTTGCTTTGACCCAGTCGCTCTAGTTTCTCTCTGCAGGGCACAGAGCCCAAGTGGTGATGCACAACACAGTTTTTTTGGCCGGTGGAGCCAGGCAATGCTCCCGGCAACAGAGAGACAAAAGGGAGGGAACATTTATACTAGTGTTTCCTTCAAAAATGTTTTCTGGCAACAAAATGCTCCTTTTGTGATTTAGTCAGCTTTGCTTAGGCAAGTAATTACACACTGCAGTGAAACCACAGTGTGGCCCTGTGTGTGTTGTTGCTTAAGTGGCTGTGGATCAGCATTAGCAGAGTGCAACACTTCTGTTTGTAAAGCACATTTCTGTCCTGTCTTTACTTCTGATTGGCTGAAACTGTTTTATAACGGTCGTGTGTGTGTGTGTGTGTGTGTGTGTGTGTGCAGTTAATCTCCCAAAGGCTTACTACAACTTTGTGCATATTTATGACTGTATGCTCAAGGACCTCGCTTGGTTTCTGTTATGTATTCGGTGATTTATGGACAGTTTCATGCCGTCATTGACCCGCTGACAGAAGGTCCGGCTGCTCAACACTTTTTGAAATTTGCGAACAAGACGTAACCGGTATTGAAAGTTGCGTGACAGCTGTTGCCATTTGTGCTGTGCAGAGCTTCTTATTGATTCTTGCTCACCTGTAATTGTTTCTCTCTCTCTCTCTCTCTCTCTCTGTGTGTGCAGGTATGAGCTTCCTCAGTACGGCAGTCGCAGGAAACTGATTTCACCCTCCGGCTTCTACGACGAATATGGAGAAGTCGTTGTTGATGACGACGGCAGTTACTACTACAGCCCTCAGGAGTCTGACGGAGAGGTAAACACAGAAAACTACTGCAGAAGCAGAACAGCAACCTTTAGATATTCACTAACACGTAGTGAGTAGAGCCGTGTCGTACCATGAAGTGGAAATGCAGCATTAGACTGAAGGTTGGGACTCAGCGTTATTCTAAACAAACAGTTCAACATTTTGGGAAATATGCTTATTCACGTCCCCGCAGAGTGTTGCGTGGGATGATACGTTTTGCCGTTTAAATGTCTTATAAATGTTCTTATTTGGTTTTGTACAAATATCATCATGACAACAGGTGAAGAGACACATTCATGGAGGTAGATCGGCCCCACACCCTGCCTACCTCCGGCCACGTCCTCCACCTTCTCAGGGGCCGTCAAGAAAGACCTCAGCAGCCCCAAGAGCTGAGGGCGACAAACCCCAACCGTCAGAGGGTGGTACAACCAAGTACACGAAGCCCAAGAGCTCAAGTGCGGCCGCCAGGTTGAAGGCCGCGATGAAAGTGAGCACGCTGCTATCCTCTGGTAGTAAAACATCTGGACAACCTCCTGCCATCCACCCGCCCTGGAACAAAGCCAGAGTCAGGCCGGTGGAAGAGGCGGAGGGAGGGAGACTGGAGGAAAGAATGAGGGAACGGGTGGGAAGAGGATTTGAGCGAGGGGAAGCAGGGAACAGATGGGGAGGAAGAGATGAAGCAGCAGAAAGAGGAGGAATGGAAACATGGGGAAGAAGCAACAGAGGTGGCGTGACGAACAATAGGATGAGAAATGCTGTCGAAGGAGGAGAAGGCATCCAGCCAGAGAGTAGGGCAGAGCTGCCTGGCCACTTTGCCAGCCTGGACGACGGCATGGTCATCAACGGGAGTTATTTCCAAACGTCTGCAGAAGCCAGCAAACCCCCGCCAGTGAAACAAAAGCTGAGCGAGGCCCTCAGCCTTATCTCCCTCACCAGAAGGCTCCAGGGACCCGCCAGGGTGGGAGACCAGCAGTGGAGCAATGTAAGAAGCCGGGACAGAGCCGACGAGAACAGTAGGAAGATGTATGGCTCCATAGGAGAAATGAGCGTTTCTGCATCAGTGTCGGAGAGAGCCGTGAGGGACGAGAGGAGGAGGTGGGAGAGCGCGTTAGGAGAGGACAATAGTTCCTCTGAGGTGTGGTGGGAGAGAGAAAAAACATTTCATGACAGTGATTCAGAAACAGGAAGTGGCAGCAAAGGGTCTCCGTCAGAATGTAGTCCCTCCGACGCGAGTAGCCCCACCTCATCTGCTACAGCCGAGCACGACAAGACACCTTCCGACACAGAAACAGAAAAGTCAACCCCTGACACAGACAGAGAGTCAGAGAGTGGAAGTCAAGATAAGGGGTGTGAGTCTGAAAGGGAGTCAGGGTTGGAGAGTGGGGATGAAAGGAGAGCGTCGAGCAGAAAACGCTCAAACGGTAATGTTAGTAACAGTTCTGCGAGGAGTAGGAAGAGAAGAAGAAGTAGTGCCAACTTAAAGAGCAAAAGTAGACGGCGAGAAAGAAGCGGCCGCTCCACAAACAGCAGCAGTGACTCTAAAGGTTCCACATATTCAGGTACGAGGCCCCAGACTTCCAGACACTCCCGTTCTTCACATGAGACAATAGAAGAAGAGAGCGAGGAAGAGGAGGAATCAGGAGAGGAGGAGGAGGAAGGGGGAAAAAGCGTCGGATCTGGAAAGGCTTCGTTGAGCAGGCAACACGTCCAATCAGACGCCAGCTCGGGCATGATGGACACCTCCAGCGACTTGTCGCCCATCATCGAGGACACGGAGGAGGAGGAGAGAAGCAGCTGCCATGGTGGGGGAGGAGACAAGGATGACGAAAATGAGTCGACCGATTGAAATGCAGATGAGGCCTCAGCGCCATCAGATTAAACTCTTTGCCACCAAGTAAGGATTCAGTGTGCAGTCATCACCTGGGTGGAACTTATTACTATAATCTCGTCTTCCTCGTTTGCTGCGATTTACATTCACAGGATTTTAAATTGCCCGCATGTCCTCTGAGTATCTCTTCCTCTGGATCTTTGCCTTGTATGTTGAATCTTTACCTGTCCTCCTCTCCTTCTTCTTGTCAGAAACGGTCGACTGGTTGCTTTGCTTCCATAACTTTTCTCCTGAGCTCATTTTCCTTTTGTGAAAGCTCCACTTCCAGCTGTTCATTTCTCTGCTGCTTGTTACTCGCTGACCCCTCTTTGTTCGCTCAAGCTTCTTACATTAGTCAGTTCTTCTTCTGTGTCCATCAGTCAGTACTTCCGGCACTTGTTATCTGAAGGGGAAGAAGATGTTTTCTTTGTAACGGGGTTAAATGGGAAATATGATGGTCGTTTTCTTCTTCCAAAGTGTGTGTGTGTGTGTGTGTGTGTGTGTGCACAGTATTGTTTGCTCTGACCTAGTGTTTGATGTTATGAAGAGTTAAAGTCAATATATTACCTCAATGCTCCACTTGATCCAAAGTGGAGTAAACAATGCTGCACTGACCTGTCTGTGCTGTGTGGTGAGTTTGCAGTGAACGTGCTACTTTTACACTTTCAAATCATACATTTCTTGATTTTTACAAGAAAAACAATCCTAAAAATGTCACAGATTACATTTGATCTTACAAAAGTATGTATGTAGTATCAGTAGGCGTTGTTTCCCCTGACCTCTAGTGGTCCCAGTGCTCAGCTCGCTGCAGTAGAAATGTACTACGGTTGGGATCAGTGCTCTGATGTCTCTGAAGTCTTTCCTAAAACAATACTCACATGTCACATGTCTAAATGTCCATTGAATGAGTTATTGGTTGCTTTAATCTTCCTGTTCATACTGGCTCAGAAGAAGCTCCTACCTAATGTTATATAACTAAGAGACGGGGGCTTTACAACTCTTTAAATGACACTATTACTATCATTACTGTATGACAGGAGAGCACAGACGTGGCCGTGATTCTCTTTGTGTGATTTCTCTCGGACTTTGTATCAGAAGTTTCCTGATTTATTTGTGTGTTTTTCCAGCAGGGCAGTAAAAAACGTCGGATCAAGTTGGTGGTGGACCGGGAATATGAGACCAGCTCCACCGGGGAGGACAGCCTGCCGGAGACCCAACGCAGCCGCTTACCCTCCACCCTCAACAGCCACGCTAACGTTAACGGCAGCATCTACGTGGCCCAGAATGGCTCCATTATTCGCACCCGACGCACAATAAATGCCACGTGTCCCACACACACACACACCACCACCACCACCACGAACAACAACCTCAAACTCACCTCCCCCGTCTTCAGCTCACGGCTGACCAAGCACTTTAAAAAACTAGACAAAATGGCAGCGACACTGGAGGAAAGAGTACCTCTGAGCAACCCCAGAACAGCAGCAGACAGCGGGTGCAACACGCTGCGCACCTTCCAAAGTTCGGGAATGGCCGCCGCTGCGACGGCCACTTCCTCTTTCGCAAACACTGACAACAATAAAGCGGTGAATTTGTTCAACACTCGACAATCCAGCGGTTCTTTAGGGTCGACCGGCACAAGCAACACGGGCCCTGACAGCGTAGCGTCTAAATCAAACCTGCTCAAAGCGGCGCAGGGTGGCACGGAGCCGCCTCAGAGCACAGCCGAGAGAGACGAGCTGCAAGAAGGCGAGCGGGAGTCGCAGGTAGACGGCTGCAATGACGACGATGACGACGGACTCGTTATTGGGGAGCCGTTGGAGTGCCCGAGTGACAGAACGCAGTCGGATGAGGAGGAGCTATGGATGGGCCCGTGGAACAGCCTTCACATACCCATGACTAAACTCTGACTGATTGCGACTCCACTGCGCTCGCTCCTTATTGCAAAGATCATGTGTGTTCATTACTTGTGGAACTAATAGGGGATGGTCCAATCCAATTCAATCTAATTAACAGATCGGTACTCAGCTGAAAGGTGAATTAGCACATTCTGGTGTTTAAACTGAATGTCAATAAGATGTAAGACTCTTCACTTATCAACGAAATAATTTCATTTTATCATTAAAGGAGCAATGTGTAGGATGTATTGGCATCTAGCGGTGAGGTTGCAAGGAAGTCGGAGAACTACGGTGGCCTTCAGGTCACGTAAAAACGCAAAAAGGCCCTCTCTAGAGTTTTTGTCCATTGTGGGCTACTGTAGGAACATGGCGGTGCAACATGTGATCCCTATGTAGATATAAAGGGCTCATTCTAAGCTAAGGAAAACACAACAATTCTTAGTTTCAGGTGAAAACATAATAGTGAATATTATATTTCGTATCTGCTAATAAATCCTACACACTGCACCTTTAACTTCAGAGACAGATGATACAAATATAAAGCCCAACTGATCTAAGAGCTGCCACACCTTTGGAAACCTGGACCTAGAATGAGAGGACTTGTTATATTTCTACTTTGCTAAGAGATGATGAAAGAAACTTGAGGAGAAAGTCTATGGACTTTGTATGGCCCTTTAATTAAGCGACTGGCGTCTCTGTATGGAACTGCACTTGTTTCATTCAGTATTACGGCGACTGGTGCGACTCATCTTGAATTTGCCTGACACTTTGCATTGACACATGAAGTCTTGTATTGTTCAAACTTGCCTTTTTATCCTTGTCAAGTTGCTTGGCAAACTTTATCCAAATAAAAGACAATTTCATCCATTGAAAACGTGGAGTTTTGGCTAACTGGGTGCTGTGTCTATGTCTCCTCTGTCTACAACTAACACGACGTGACTGTGAGACGGGACTTTGTAAAGGTCAGAGGACGGTTGACGGAGCTTTTCTGGTTCCAACTGCAGATTTAAGACTTTGTTTCTCTCTTTTCTTTAACGTTAAAGGGTGTTTTAAAAGGAATAGTTTGAATTGTTTTACGCTTTCTCACCAAGAGTCAGATGAGAAGATTGACGTGTTATTCTTCTCCTCTAGCTCTTGGCTTATTTGAAACCTAATTGACATGAAGTCAATTTTGAGGCTGAGTGAGTCTAAAATGGCGTTTTTAAATACGTTTGGTGTCACGATGCCCAATGTGCATATGATATCACATTAAATGCACACTTTAGTCATAAAAAAAGAAAGAAACGCAGATGACAGCTTTAACTCTATTACAGGCTGTGAGTTTCAGAAAGGTTTTCCACATATCATCTTATACTGAAAAGGTTATTTTTCATCCACCCGCCGGAGCACATGGGTCCTTCTTCCTCGTCAAAGTTCATCGTAATAAAAGGTGGGAGAACTTTTTAAATTGTGAACCACATCACAGTGAATTATTCCATTTGAAGCCTGAGAGAAGTTGGACCATTAAAGCTGCAGAATGACCAGATTTCTACCGCTCACATTTCTTTTTGATGACTTGCATAGATTTGCATTAGGAACTCAACAGAGGGAGCCACACTGGCGGTGATATTTGAAAGCGAGTGCTCCTTATTACCCGGAATTAGCGGACTGTACCGAAGAGTGATATTTGAAACAGTTTCTGGAAGGAAGGGGCACGCCTGAGCCGCTGTTATTGATTCAACTAAATGAGCTGATTATGTCCCAGAGTCCTGAGTCCACTGTGCTTTATTGGAGGAGAAGGCAGAATGAACTCGGCTCATTAATCTGTGACACGGACGCTGGAGGTTTGATTAGTGGCTGAAATTAGGTTGAAAAGTGAATTTCGGCCCCCAAAAAGAAAAGCTGATGTATTAAGTTTTTTTTTTTTTTTTTTTACAGATGATTTGAGATGCAGTTTGCTGACGGGCTGCGATGCAAATGTGCAGACAGCGATGAACATTAAGTTTGCTTTCTTCTTTTGTTTTAGCGATGTAGTGATCACATGGTGTCATTTATTCATCGTGTGAATGAGAAGCACCTAAAGTACATTTACTAAAGTACTGTACTCAAAGGTTTCTGCTACTTTATACTTGTATACTTCTACAATTCAGAGGGAAATATTCTACGTTTTACTCCAGGGGGTTTATATTAATAATACGAAATATAATGCAAATTATTATGGATAAAGATAAGATTTTATTCCTCTCTTGGTACCCGGCAGTATATATTGTACAAAATAAGCCCCACCATTACTAACTGCAGCACTGAAGTAATGTTCACATTAACGCATCACAATTATAAATCAATAATAATGTACATTATTCTGAAATGGGCCATTCTTTGACTTGTAACAAGTGGTATTGCATTTTCCAGCTAATCCAAGAGGGGTTAATAATAGTTTATTTAGTTTAATAAGTAGGAGAGTTTGCACAACTCATAAAGGAGCATTTAGTACAATAACTACAATTTTACTACATGTACTTGTATGACCAGTTTTAGGCCAATTGGTGCCTGCAGAATGCATCTAACAAAAGGTCATACAAATGTCAATAAGGACAAAGTTTAGCATGTCACAAGAAAGTCATAGTGTGTCATTAAAAAGTCAGTTTATCTTCATCCAGTCGAGTAAAAACGTTTGCATTATCGAAATATTTGACGGTTAGTTACAAAGAGATTGAACTGAGGAAATGCAGCTACGATTAACAACGCAGTACAGACGTGTAGCGGCACGGACACGTGTCGTCTTCATGTGACGGGACAGTTCACCGCTGGGAAACTCGTCATTAAGGCTCAGAATCGTTTCTTTCTGGCAAACGAAAACAACTGATTATGTCCTCGCCGAGGTTTGTTTCCAACAGTTTACTTTTTAAAAACTCTTTCGCTCTTTGATCTTGTGTCACAACATTGTTAGTAAACAACAAATTACTAGATGTGGTTTTCTTGTTGTCATGTAGTCGGTGCAGCTGGTCACACTCACGCACACACACACACACACACACACACACACACAGAGCAACAGTAAGTACTATTTATTTGCATTGTGATCTGGTATATGACAAATCCACCAATTCTCATCCATTTAAAAATTCAAGTAAATAGACAAAAGTTCACTTGTACACGTCATAACACGGATAGTGGATGTTAAAGGGTATACTGCACATTTTATGGAAACAACAGAGTGCTAATGATGAAACACACATGTCTCAGCGGATATAACCAATACAGCAAAAATATTTTCAAAAAAAATGTTTGGACAAAGTTTCAAAGAGTCAACTTTTATCCACATTTGTGAAAACTAAATGAAATAAAAGGCATTAAAAGATGCCGCTGTGTACTGCAGACTAACATGCCGGACATATGGATTCTATACGGAATACTTTACACGTAAAAGTAAGTTTGACTAAAGTTTAGGGCAGTGGAGAGTTTATCTTCTCGCATATCGAAATAAATAAAAAAATAACACTTAAAACTACTTACAGGAAACGATACAACAGATAAATCGCCTACCAGGGCTTCACATTATAATAAATAACATTCAAACACACACACTTGTCTCAGGTTCAACACATTAAGAAATGTTACATTCAGAAATGAGGTCTACAGGTTAGAAAGAAGGAAAACTAGAGATACAGATACTCAGATTACACATTTACATGAACAGAACATGTCCCTTTCTGTTTAAAGTCAGTGGACTTTCACATAGATCTATCAGCTGATTTCACTCGGTAGTTGTAAGTAGAGTTGTGGTTTCTGGCCTTTGGGACCGTCCTACCGCATTACCAAATAACGAAACATAAGCTTTGTGTGTGAAGGAAACTTAAAGAACTTATTGCACTAAAAGTCAAATATCATTAAGTTTTACTTCAAGACAAATGAAAGTAAAAGGACACACACCATTTGTGTGGAGTGTGACATTTTTAAAAGCATTGTACTTGGTGACTGTACTTTTAGAAAGCTGCTTTCAAATGATAAGTTTTATGTTGTGAATGTGGGTTAAAAATAAGCAAATGTACCTCATTACATATCATTTATCCTTAACCCCAGATTATTTTCAGTTTAACGACGCACAAAACTCATTTTCAGTTGAGTTTTAGTGGGCTCCTCGAGGATCCGCACGACGACACTAGAGGGAATATCTATGTATTAATAACTGAAATACCAAATACAACTATACCAGATTAAAAAAAATGATCTAAACTGAATCAACAACTTCAAATCAAAACAGAAAAAAAGGAGGAAAGTGGCCCCGAGTGAATCAACGTTGAGTGAATTGTGAAAGAAAATTGAAGTGAGCAGTAAGTAGAACTAAAGAAAAGCCGACAATCGTTACTGACAATCCATCGATGCTGCTCGTATATAAAGGTACTGCGTTCAAAACCAGGAAGAGTCCATGTAGGCCAATGAAGCAGATTTTAGAGTTATTAAAACAATCCAAACTTGTCCTTTCCTCAAAACTAAATTCGCTACTGGGCCAAAATGAAAAGTAATAAATATGAAAAAAACAAAACTTTTAACCATCTCATAACAATTCAATGTTTCTGTCGTTTATCAGACAGCAACAGAAAAACACTGACGACGACAGCAAAGGAAAAACTAAATGTGCAAAATGCTGTTTGAAGACGAGTCGGCTGTTTGTCTCCAAAGGATCTTAGAGCTAAAATCATCATTTCATTCATATAAAGGAGGAAATCGTTTTAGTTCCCTTAAGTGTTTACATGTTTAGCACTGTTCCCATTAGACCTGGGTACTGAACCTCAATACTTTCTAAAACGGTCAAGGACAGAAACCTGGAATTAAATGTCAATTTATTTCGGTAAAGGTGAAAACTTTCACTCCTTCCAATGTTTAAAATACTCGAGGTAAAGCTTTGAATTGGTCAAATGTCAACCCTGTCCAAGCTAAAAGCAGCATTCCTAAAACAAAACGACTATAAATACATCTTATTGATGCTCGTTAACATCATGATTAGTGATGACGGAATTAAAATCCTTTGTTGAACCAGCCGCAGATCGTCCTCAGGGTTACAGCCACAGAGTTACCAACAGTTAAAGGGGCAGCGTTGCAACATTTTAAGGCAACATAGACGAGCGACCTCATAATAAATCACAGTGATAAGAAGTTGTTTCACATTTGCCCGTGTACAAGTTAAGATTGCACAGCTACACTGCCTTAAAATGCTGTCCGCGTACGTCCTTTGAGGACATTAGTGTCCAAGAAAAGCATTCTACTACAGAATATCTGAACATGTCGCTCACGCTTTGTTGCCCAAAAGGTGCCCTTACAGTACTGTGAAAGTGGAACAGTAAGAAAAGAACCAAACAAGCCAGCTTGTCAGCCTCCTTCACAAAGCCCTCAGGAATAAAAGAGCCCATACCTGAGAAAGAGAGAAGAACTGTTTCACCTCCTACATCTCTCTTTCCTTTTTTATTTTTGTTTTTTACAACCAGCAGATCTCCCTCTGTCTGCTCTGTGCTTCCTGTGTGCCACACCAGAAAGGGAATAGTTTACAAACTTACCAAGAACCAAAAGCATTACACAGCCCATCCTATAGCAAACTGCAGCCTCTCCGAGGACACTCGATGAACTCTTGTGGTTCTCTAAACTCAGTTTGCAGCCCCTCCTTGTGGTGTCGTTTTTGGGAGATAAAGAAAACTGGCACTCATACATCTTCATCTTTTGAATGTGACTCAGGGAAGTGCTCCTTTTTATTGGTAAGAGAAGGAATACTTTGTGCCCCTGATCACAGACCCGACGACTTCAATAACAGCAGCTGCCTCTGGTTCTCCGGACTCTCTGTGGAGCCGCACAACAACCAATAAACCAAGATGGAGCCGGAGCTTCCTGCTCCCCGCACGCGGGACGCCGGGAGAAACTCCTGTCCATCTTTCGAACCAAGCAAAAAAGGCTGAAGGCCTGAATCCCGTTCCTCCACTTGCTCAACTAACGCAAGGCGGGGTCAGACTCCTTCAGGGTCAGGGTCAGACGGATCAGACTCCTTCAGGGTCAGGACTCTCAGGGTCAGACTCCCAGGGTCAGACTCCTTCAGGGTCAAACTCCTTCAGGGTCAGACTCCTTCAGGGTCAGACTCCTTCAGGGTCAGACTCCTTCAGGGTCAAACTCCCTCAGGGTCAAACTCCTTCAGGGTCTTCCAGAGGAGCGTATCCCAGAATCCCACAGTGTGTCGGACGCCATCGCCTTCTTACGTAAAGCAGAATCCTCTAAGTTTAGAAGTAGAGTCTCTCTCTCTCTCTCTGGACTTCATTTGTGGATCTTCCAGTTCCTCAGCAGGTAAAGCTTCCAGGCCGAGGGGGTCAGAGAGGAGGTGGGCAGGTGCACCTGTTGGAGTTGCTCCCTAAAGGAGGAGGAGGAGGAGGAGGAGGAGGTCTGTAGGAACATTCCTGCCCCCACCCTGCCCTCTGCCACCCACGCCTTCAGCCCTGCAGACAGATACCCTGCAGAGGATCACAGATTAAGAAGACTCAGTAATAATAACATAATGAATTGTAGCCACACCGCAAAGTGAGGACGTCTGTCAAATACAACGGATGAAATAAAATATTATAGGTGGACATAATAATGTAAACAATTCATGATAACTCTGAAGTACATCCGAACATTCATACAAACACAAGTCGTGCTGGACGCTCAATAAGGAGGATTTGTTAGCTCCCTGCATACATACCGTGTGTGTCGGGAGCTAACAACTTGTTTAGCGTCCACATGTCTTTCTATCTTTAGCATTTAGTTTTTCTAGTTGTGAGAAGAAAAGTGAGTTTCATGCACTTCAAAATAAAATCCCCAAATTCAAAACCCAACTCTAGTTTTTACACTTCGTACTTACAAACACACATAACCTGCTCTCCCAATTTGATCACAACAGTTGTGATGTTAGGTGTTAGAGACAACATACGGTACCTCTGTTGTCTTCCCATGCACAGACAGCAGGCACGAGTGTGAGCCTCACTCCTGGAGCTCTGTCAGAGCCACACAGCATGCAGCTCTATCATCCTTACTCTGGGCAGGACCGTCCACTCCCCCGCCAGTCGTCATGCTGCGGCTGCGACTAGTCAGCTTCTTCAGCTCGCTGGCGAAGGAAATGACTTTCTTTTTGTCTTCCCGCACCACCTGGAAGCAAAAGAAGAAACAAAAGATGGTTACAGAAAGAGCAAACAGAAACGCGCGTGTCGTCTTCCGTCTGTGCGTTGATCCGTCTCGTCTCTCTCGTTAATTATTTAAAAGAAAGAAACTAAACTTAAAAGTTCATTAAACTTTTATTCAACGAGGCAGAAATATCTTTACTTACAAACATGTCGGCACAAAAGGCCTCGAGTGTAAAGAAAGGTGTTTAATAAAGAAAATAAATAGTGACATTCAACATATGGAAACATTAGAACAAGATGAGCTGATGAAGCATTTACAGAAACACACTGAGCGACAAAGTGAAGCAGCGACAGGTTGAAAAGCACATACAATCATGCGGGTGTTAAAATACAATGGCGAGCGCAAAACAACACGTTAGTGAGACAGTCAGAGATCTTGCGAGCACATACAAAGTCGGAAAAAAGTGCGGAAAGCACATAAATATGAAATGAGCGCGAGGAGAAACACTACAAATCTCTAGCGTTGGAAATGGGTCGGCGTGTTTCGAGCTACCTGCTCTTTGAATTTAAGAATGAACTTTCCCGCGCCCCGCCAGCGGCTCTGAGCCTGGTAGACGCACTCGTGATCCAGCAGCACGCGCTGCAGCGGCTTGGCGGTGGAGGACTTCTTAGAGCCGGCGTCCTTCGTCACTTCCTCCATCAGGACGTAGTCGCATGGATTGGGGTTGGATAGAATACTGTAGGAATACTTGGCCTTTGACAGAGTCTGGCCGGACACACAGAGAAGGGTATGAGAGAGAAGTTAAAGTTAGTGCTTGCAAAGTTTCAAACCAGCTTCAATAACTTTCTCATCAGGTGCATTCCTCTGCTCACCTGCTGTATGATGTCCTGAGCAGTGCTGTAGCGCGGCGCCTTGATCACAGTGTGCGGCTGTTCTGGGGAAACTTCATGGACCTGGACAAAGAACATATCGTCCTCTGCTGCTGCTGCTCCTTCTTTACCTCCCAGAGTCACCTCCTCCTCTCCCTCCAGCACGGAGTTCTTCTCGTTCAAGTTCTGCGAGAATAAAAACTGCACGGTAAAAATATGTGGCAGAATCCCAGATTACAAACAAGAGTACTAAATGTAGCTGCTTTAACGTAACCTACCGTCCCCTCTGAGAGCAGAGTGCAGAGTTAATACATTAGTATTTACTTCAGACGGCCACAAGAGGGAGCCATAGTCTACATGATGAAGTGTGCATCAGGTGCTCTCTGTGGTACTTCATCGAGTTAACAGTTAATAATGACGTAAACACAGATTAAAGTGTAAAGTTTAAATCATTCAACAGATAAATCAGTTAATACAAATAAGATCTGAGATCAGTTGAAATGTTTGTACTAAGTTTGCCTCTGGGTCTACCTCCTCTCTCGTCTTGAGGCAGATCCTCCCCACGTATCCCTCCTCAGAGTTCCAGCTGGAGACGAGTCTCACCACCTCCTCCTCGGGCGCTAGAGGACGATGCTGAGCACAGCGCTTCACCTCGCTGCGCTCCTTCAACAGAGGAACCTTCTCCTCGCAGAGGAAGTACTCTGACGGGTTTCCTGCAGATGCTACGACCTACAACGCGACACAATACCACAAATTAAAAATCTCCAACTCTCTGTGTGGACTTCCTCCTGCTGAGTCTTTTACTTCTGAAGTAACTAACCGTGTCCAGCAGCTGTTTGGCGGTCGTCTGCTCTGTGACACAGAACACGGTGAAGAGTTCAGGGCCCGGAGCTCCGTACACCGTCACCCTGTGCTGCTGCGACGCATGTTTCTCCTCCGAACTGAACAGCTGTGTGGAGAGCAGAGAGGTGCAAGGCGGCCGGTTATTAATGAAACATATCGTCGGGTTATTAATGCTGTTTAAAGAACAGCTACAGCATCAAATGTAACCCCCAAACCCCTGCAACCTCAGAACTTAGAGAGCTGCCGGGTCTTACCAGGGATGAGGGAGTTAGCGCCCCCTGTTGGACCTTCCTCTATTCTGCGGCTGTAGATAAACAAACTGGACACTTCCAGAGGTTCATTATGTTGCGTCCTCAACTGGACATGTCTGTAACCTGAAACACACAACAAGAGCTTTAATATCTGCAGACAGGTTCGATGCATCTTTGCTCACGGTTACTTGTCGCAGACTCCCTACCTGGCTTGAGGGCCTTCAGAGGCAGAGTCCTCTGCGCAGTCGTTTGGGAACTGTTGTTCTCCACGACGGCGAAGCGCAGGAAGCACAGCTCTTCAAAGTTGACGGTGAACTGGAAGTGCTCGCTCCACATGGGGTTGAGGGTGTTGCGGTGGATGGGTTTGGTGCGGAAGTGGCAGCTGTCGATGGGCATGCCCAGAACATCCACTTCAATACAGGGGCTGCCAGCGCTGTTAACGGGACAAACGTTCTGACCGGAGACAATCTGAGAGGAACAAGAAGACGCAGGAGGTGTGAGGATTAGTGGGTAACAATACACTACAGAGTATGAACTACACTCGCAGTTCACATTCTTTTTACACGTTTGCACTGTCACTAAATCAAGCGGAGTTTTTGGATGAAAACCCAAGTCAGTGAAGTCACTTTGACCTGCCAACAGACCGTATTTCACCATCACACACACACACACACACACACACACACACACACACACACACACACACACACACACACACACACACACACACACACACACACACACACACACACACACACACACACACACACACACACACACACTCATAAAGCGTGTGTGAGATCATCCCTCGTGTTTACACTCCAGATCAGTGTCCATGATGTCTCAGAGCAGATCATCTGAACCTCACAGATGATCTTGAACGTCAGTGTAAATAAACGCTTTAATTAAAGGCAGCAACGTTTCAACATGATCTGATTGTGACTTCATCGCACACCTAAATGCATAAATGACCACTTCATGTCAACAGTTTTGTGCGCGGTGACTTGTTGAGATGCGGTTCACTTTCATACCAACGTTTATGTTTCGTCATGACATGAAATAAACTTTTCCCAGTTGGAGTTTGACGAATGCAGTTAAGCGTCTGCTTCTGTAACTTCTAACGTCTTCTGTAAAAGCAGAGACAGAACAATACATGCTGACAGTGGAAACAGGAGGAGGAGGGGGGGGGGGGGGGGGGGGTCCTGTTCTCAATCACTTGTATATAGAGGTCATAGCTGTCAGATAATGAAAGCACAACCAGACCATTTCATAATAAAACTGTCCAAACACACCTTCACAGACCTAATATGAGCACTGAGGAGTCTTTGCAGGTTAACGAAGGATACAAAACAGATTCCAGAAAGGGCACCATTCAAATCATGCTATAAATTAATATTAAATATTCTGGAGACTTTAAAAAAAAATATGCATTTAGTTTTTGTAAAAAATTAGAAAAATTGTCAAAAGTAAACCCCGATGTTATGATTAATACGCAGCACTTCTGAGATTCAAACCGCCGGTATAAAAGAGCTTAACTCACAGTGAGGGAATAGACGGCGGGGCTCATTTTCTCCACATCCCTCTCCATCGGACAGAACTGTTGATAGAGCGGACAGCTACGGTCCCACAGCACCGCCGGCTTCAGGACGTAGCCACAGCCGCCGTTGGCCTCAAACAGAGCTGTGTTCAGCTGCATGGGCAAGTCTGGGAAGGAGAGGAAGAGGTAATAATATTAGTAATACTAGTCATAAACCTCGACTGCACCTTGAAGGTATCAGCAAAATACATATTAAAGACGAAGATCCAGTCTGCGTTTGTGAACTGCAGCGACTTCGGTTGTTTTTTTGGGTGTGTCCTATAAACAAAAAACGACATGTAAAGTGTCTACTTACACACAACTGGAGGACTATGTTTTGTAAATGGGGGGGAGGGGGGGGGGGGGTGATTTGAAAAACAAGAGAGTGAGACAAGTATCAAACCAGAAAACGACAGAGGAGGACGAGAGATCTTCTTCATGTGATATGACTTTCAGAGGAAATAACTTCATCTGTCAAGAGTTCAGACGGCGAACACAGACAGGAGAGAACTTCTGGAGACGCAGAGACGAAGGAAAAACCACTAGAAACAGACATCAAGACAGAGTGAGGTAGAAAGAAGGAACAATTTGTAAGAGAAAGACAGACGGGGGAGAAGATATTTAGAGACAAATGAGCAGTGGAGCACCTTGGGATCAATAATCCCTTAAAAGACAGCGCGATGAGAGATCATTTGATCCGTCGCTCTTCAAAGATATAACACAAACAAAACAAACAAACAAACAACGCACTACTCGAACGTTATTTGAGAAATCGATTTCCCCTGTGTAAAATGGGCTGCTTTGAATCGAAGCCTCTCTTTTCAAAAGGTTTGTAAAGTTGTGAAAGAAGATCACATTATCATGCAAATGAGGCCTCGGTGTTACTTTCTATTGCATCACACAGGAGGAGCATCATGGAGGAGAGCAGAACTCCTTTATCTTCCACCAACTACTATTTGGGACAAGGAAAAGGACTTTGTGAGTAGTATTTGCTTGTGTGTGTGTGTGTGTGTGTGTGTGTGTGTGTGTGTGTACAAAGAGGAAACGGCGTCTCTCCTCACCATCAGTCTGGTAGTTGAGTGCCACCAGCTGGATGCCGTGCAGCCAGAAAAGCAGAGGGTTCGGGTTTGTCGAGTCTATCCTGGTGGCTGCCGGGTACGTCCTGAGCAGCTGGCACACCGTGTGCTGGATCAGCTTCTGAGAGTAGCGGCGGCACAGGCGCTTGGCGGCGTTCTCGTTGACGGAGGAGATGTGGTAGCACTTGGGCGTGCGGATGATGGCGCTGAGAGAGGTGGGGTGGTTGAGGACGGGAGACGTCTGCTGTTCCTCCCAGCTCAGCCGCTCAGCTCCACCTAGAGGGAGGACAGAGAGAGAGAGAGACGTTTCAAAGGGGTGGGGGTCCTCCGTGACGAGCCAGAGCAGCTCTGGACTATAAATGTCATCGTTCAGGGTTATCGTTTACTTTGTCGCACGCACGTTTTCAAACTGAATAATAATTCTTTGGTAGCTCTTAAGTGCTTAATAGTAGTAAGAAAAACTCAACTCCTTCCTGGCAACAACACTAAGGGAGTATTCACTTCATCACAACGTGCCGGCTCGCATTGTTTCACACACAGCCATAACAAATGCTTTTAAACTGTGACTCTGTCCCGTGGGGGAGGGGGGGGGGGGGGGACAAGAAATAATCCTTATTAATCACTTCTAACCTTTCGTGACATATGTTGTTCGCCTGCTTTGCACTGCGGCGACTGTTCGGCTGCTTGTGCAATCAAATCGTTTGATTTGCTTTTCACCCATTTTCAAAAATATCTTTGACACACACACACCTACAAATGGAACAATAATACACATACTGATATACACACACACACACACACACTCCTGGCCCTGCGTACCTTTCCCAGGGGTGCGGCTCTGGGTCAGAGTCGGAGCGGGAGCCGTTCCAAATATGGACTTCCTGCTCTTTCCCCGGTCCTTCCCTCTGCCAGAGCTGGCTGGAGACAACGTGGACAGGCCTGTGTTCCCACACACACACACACACACACACACACACACACACACACACACACACACAAGAGGCAGACGGAGGAAAGTGGTCAATAATGCAACGCAGACAGACGGGAGACAACACACTCATGACATCAGTATCTCGCAAATTGCTTCTCAAACATCCAGAAATCATTTCTTCTAAATGCCGTCACTTTCCATCATAATGAGGACTTTGGTCTCGTCCCTCCCAGGCGTCACTCCAAGTGCATTTGTTTTAATGAGCCCAGAGGATTAGAGCTAATAGCAGCGATTTTAAAGTTATGTATTATTTGAAGAAAGGTTAGCAAATAAAGATGTTTATGACTTTAAAAACAAGCCAGTTTCTGTTCCCTATTCTTCCAGTATTCTGTGCAAATGTGTTGTTTGTTATGGTAAATAAGACTAATGTCCTTAAATGAATGAACACATTTAAATACTGTTAATAATGAGCCGTTTCCTAGTTGGTATCAAATCTTTGTCTCCTTTTTAAAGAGCTAAATATGTGCCATGCATGCATTTTCTGAACGCTGAGTACTTTTTAAGACGATTTAAATGAAGACAAGTTTTAAGAAGAAGTAGCGTGCAACCACTTCAGACCGCAGACAGCAACTGCCTGTCTGTGTGTCTGTCTGTGTGTCTGTCTGTGTGTCTGTCTGTCTGTCTGTGTGTCTCTGTCTGTCTGTCTGTCTCTGTGTCTGTCTATCTGTCTGTCTGTTTCTGTGTCTGTCTGTCTGTCTGTCTGTCTGTCTCTGTGTCTGTCTATCTGTCTGTCTGTCTGTCTGTGTGTGTGTGTCTGTGTGTCTGTGTGTCTGTCTGTCTGTCTCTGTCTCTGTGTCTGTGTCTGTGTCTGTCTCTGTGTCTGTCTCTGTGTGTCTGTCTGTCTGTGTGTCTGTGTGTCTGTCTGTCTGTGTGTCTGTGTGTCTGTGTGTCTGTCTGTCTGTGTGTCTGTGTGTCTGTCTGTCTGTGTGTCTGTGTGTCTGTGTGTCTGTCTCTGTGTCTGTCTGTCTGTCTGTGTGTCTGTCTGTCTGTCTGTGTGTCTGTGTGTCTGTGTGTCTGTCTGTCTGTGTGTCTGTCTGTGTGTCTGTCTGTCTGTCTGTGTGTCTGTCTGTGTGTCTGTGTGTCTGTCTGTCTGTGTGTCTGTGTGTCTGTCTGTCTTCTCTTTCTCAGATCTCAGGTCCCTGGAAACAGTAAACAGTAAACAAATAAAATACCAGTGGAAACACAGCCACGTTTATAAGGGCAAATGTCACGTAAAGCAAAAGAGAAGAGAAGACGCTTGAGGGAGGAAAGAGATAAGATGTCGGTATTTAAGGGACACAAGGAAATATTTCAGATAAATGTTTGCAAGGAATGAAAAAAGATGATAATAAAGAGGGAACAGGAGACGTTTCATGAGTTCAAACTGTAGGAAAGAGGAAAGTGATAAAAGCCCTCAGATACATGTGAACCTGGGTTACTGACTATACTCCAGGACGTCCCAAAAACATTTCCTTAAAGTACAACAACTCTGCTGTTTGTTGTACTGCTCTGGGACTGACAAAACAGTGAAGTAACCATATCTTTCCCATGGGGAGAAAGGGATTCGTCATCTCTGTGGGTGTCCAGTGTGGGAGAGGAATGGAGTGTAACACTGAGATATTAAATGTCTTGCAATGAAGAAGTAATTCAAAAGCACGGGGAAAGGTTTGACCTGGGAGAGGATCAGACGGGGACAAGACAGGGGAACAAAGGAGATATTGAGGAAGAGGAAGACACTCGGAAATGTATGTTATGAGAAAAAGTTAGAGAAAGAGGAAGAGCTGTGTGTCACAAAGAGACTGTGTGGTTTTTTTTTTACCAGGGAATTTCACAGCCTGGCAGTAGATGATGAGGTCGGACAGCTCCTGGGCAATCTGTCGACTCTCCTTCTTGTTCTGAGGAAGGTAAAACTCCTCGCCCAGCTCCATGTCGAACACCTACAGGTGCAGGAGACAAAAGGACATGGACAGCACGCTTAACTCTTCACTTCAAGAGACAGTGATGTGCTATTGGAGCGGAGGCTGAACTTCACAGACACACGGGCAGAAGAGGTTATATACCTCCATGCCGGGTTTCACATTTTTACATCATCGGCAAATTCAATTTAAAAAATGCATATAAGCTTTAACCCAGTGGTTCTGAAAAGGGCTTCTCTTCTCTTCTATATTCATATTTGATACTGTAGCTCCTACCTTTCCTTTGCTCTGCGTGGTGCTTTCAGACTTCTTCATCCTCTTGGGTATTTCATCAACAGGTTGCTCTTCTTTGTCTGCAGAGCTCTTCCCCTCGGGCTTGTCATCCAGGATGTTATCTGTTAAGGAAACACGATGAATTATAGTAGCTCCCAGGTGTTAATTAGTGTGTGTGCGTGTGTGTGTGTGTAGAGCAGAATGGATCTGACAGAGCACTCAGGAATCGTTTCGTTTGTTAGTCAAGTGTGATGAACAAACAGATAAATATGCAGCACCAATTAGCATTGGCATGATTTTAAACCATAAACAAAAGGTTGATTGCACCTTCAGGACATTTCTTTCCCTGCACACCATCTCCAATTCACTTTCTTTATGTGCATTAGCAGACAACATTTGAATTGAATTATCTACGGCGGTGTCTTCAGAGTTCAGTTGACAGCATGTGGGGATAATTACAGAATAATTAGAAACTACTCGCAGAGCCCACGAGCAGGCTCGCCAAGCAAAAAGCCGACAGAGGCCCCCTCCTCGTTGATATTCAAAGCAACGTCTATCAAGTGTGAAGAGGAGCAACAAGTAGGGAGTTCTCCCCTTTGCTCCCATTCTATCAAAGCCAAAAAACACAGAGAGAAACATATCAGCTTGAAAATCCAGAAGCTTTTTTATGGCAGAAAACTTGTCAAGTTGACCCTGGACGTCACCCTGAAGACAGAAGCCAGAGAAGTGAGTCGGGCCAGACTGTGACTGGAGGAAGTTACTGTTAAACAATCGATGGTGGCAACTTGGCAGCTTAGTGCTCAAATGTTTGTATTTACTGGGCCAGCTGATGTTTAGTGGAAGCACGTGGGGTCAAATGGAGACAATCAAAGGGCAGAGAGTATTCATTAATGGTTAATATCTCACTGAGAAGTATCCAAACGGAGCCACTCAGAGGAGGTTTGGATAAGGGAAATGGTTTTGAAAAGGTCTTTGACCCCGTAAGTTCTTCCGACAGGGACAAGCAGAGGGCAGGGATACGTAGAGAGCCGTGCTGGGACTGCGACCAGGACAGGGTGGTTTCCCCCTGGTCTGTTGTTTAGTGCGGGGGCAGCGTAGGGCCTGAGAAACCAGATGGCTTTGTTTTGTTTTCCTGATGAGCCTGCCCAGCTACTGGCGAGGTCATAGACAAAATACAGTATGGAGGGGAGGAGCGAGGGAGGTGATGTGTTTGTGGGAGGAAGAGAAATCATAGTGACACTGAATGAAATGAATAAATTTTTTCTACACAATCTAATTTGGATGTCATTCATAATTACATATCTACATATATAAGGACAGTCAAAATAGGTGCCTGCCTTGACTCTGTTCTGCACTACAGCAGAGGTTTCTAAATAATGACTGACGGTTGTGGCAGATAAACTGTAGCAACGTTAAAAAAACAAATACTGTAAAAAACAAGCAACGCAAACACGAAGACGCACAAAAACGCAAGCTTACATTACATGTTTTATAGATATGCAGTCACAAGAAATGTTGCTGTAGCAAGCTGTGAGGTAAGGGCGTGTGTGGCTTTACTGCAATTACATAACTGTGATTTTAAAAGTATACATTATACCAAGCATTCCTATCTTAATTCTTTTTAAAAATCTATTTATTCATTATTATTTGTATTTTTGTATATTTTAAATATGCATACACATTACAAAGCTAGTTGCCTTGTTACTTTCTATACGAGACAATGTTGTGTTGTTCTTGTTGTCGGCTGTGAGACCCCTGGGAATATTAATTTCACATATTTCATATATATATATATATATATATATATATATATATATATATATATATATATATATATATATATATATATATATATATATATATATATATATATATATATATATATATATAAGAAAAAAAAAATATAGAAATATATATATTAAAATATATATATAAATATATATATATAAGAAAAAAATATATATATATTAGAAAATATATATATATATATATATATATATTAAAAGAAAAAAAGTATAAATATATATATATTTACATATATATAAAAAATATATATACCGGTATATAAAAATATATATATATATTAGAAAAAAAAAATATATATTATATATTATATATATATATATATATATATATATATAACAGCTGCTTACAATGCACGATACATGGCTACAGTGCAGCAGGACATAACCTGACGTCCACACAAAGCAGAAAGCTATCAGCTGTTACAGTATGCAGGCACATACAGGAATCAGTCTATAGCAATGATGCAGATCACTAGTGCATGTCGACATACCAGTGTTTCCTCTGTAGTTATTCTGCAGTGGTAGACAACCACAGCAAGTACATTTGCAAAAAGGAACCATCATTTTCCCTTTAAAACGCAATTCCAGGGTCAAAAGCTAAGAAGCCACTTAAAATGTCGTTACTTGACCAAGAACAAAGTGAATCAGCGAAAGACCAACAGCTACCACCGCAAAACAAAACTAGATGGAAACACTGGTACATAGAGAGGCGCAGCAGAGCCGTGCATTTACCTTCCAGGCCATACGAGGCAGTAGAGGCTGTGAGGACATCAGCTAAGTGGAAAACAGGCAAGATAAAATAGGAAAGGAAGGGAGTGAGAATATAGTACCACCAGTAGAGAGAGACTAAGAGTTAAAAATAAATTAAAAAACAGAATAAAAGTGTGAACAGAAGCTGATTCAAGGGTTACGACATAGACATCTACTTGGAACTTAAGTTTTTGTGTTGAAGATCGTCTCCATTGCAGTTCTCCTTACCGTCTGATAGAGACTCATAGTCGTAGTCGTACTCGTCTTCTTCCTCCTCCTCTTCCTCATTGGTGTGGTTGCCTGATGAAGTGACCCCTGGTGACCCGTTGCTAGCCTGGGCCTGCATGTGGGCCAGCTGGTGAGCCTGTCAAAGGGTTCAAACACTGTTAAAATCAAAGAAAACTGCAAGTGTTGCAAAGTGCGAGCAATTGTATGCAAAAAAAAAAAGGAGCAGAACTAATATTTACAAAGATATACCTACATCTGACGTTTGCTCTATATCTATCCATTACCTGTAATTATAAAAGCTCTTATCTGCAGAGAATCTAATGTGAAGTGAAGCACATAATGTGTGCTAGTGAAGATGTTGTACAGAAGGTGTACGTTTGAGCACATTAGCATCTATTATTCATGTGACGGCACTTTAATCAACAAGAGCTAAATATTGAACGCACTAATGCTACCTGCTAAATATAAATTATGTACACGTTTATGTATGTGTGGGCAGGAAGTCTTTCTTTCTTCACGACCTTCTGTTTGAGTATGTCCACCGGCGCCTGGTGCGCTTTGAGCTTCTTGTTCTTCAGGAGGATCCTCCCCCGAAGCTGCAGCGGCGACGGCAGGTGAGGGTCATCGCTGAAGTCGCTTTCAAAGAGGAAGCGTGTCACGAGGCGTTCCCCGATCACCGTCTAATGGATAAATATTCAAAAAAACGTGATGCAGTCAATAAACGGTGTCTAAATCATATGAGGTGCAGACCGCAATATAATGTGAAGCCAGAGGAGGAGAGGAGAGTAAGAGCGCTTTTATCAACACAAACATTGAACATAAACAAGCCCGTGGTGACGTAAGTTGGCCAGAGGCAAAGAGCTGTCTCAACATAAAAGACTCTTTTCTTTTTTTTTTTTTTCATCGAGTCACTCAGAAGTCCGTCTCCAGAGAGGACAGGACGCTGGGAAGTTGTGTTAGATGAAAGCTCGATGATATTCCATGATGTTTCTGTCGTGCCTGGATACGTGTGGACTGTACGCAGCTTAAAAAAAGACGAAAGAAAGGGACAGTTGTCGCCCGAGGATTAGAAAAGCAAGCCTCTGGCTGGAAGTCTGCCAGTTCGAGTGCCTTCATCAGCTGAGAAAATCTGGGCTCGGAAAACAAAGAACGATTGAATTCCTGCCCTTGTTCATTCCTAGCCAAACACTAGAGTACTTAAAAGGTGTAGGTTCATGTAATTCCCTAAACATAAAGCACTGTTTTGCTGAAAATGGAAAAAGTACCTATAAAAGAGCAAGTGTTGTAATGTTACTCTTCTAGATTTCAAGCCACCTTGAAACTCTTAAAAAGGTTATTCAAATTAATTAGTTTCATATTTGACCGGTGAAATCTTTATACACACACGTTACTATGTTACTAATCACATACATGACTATGCACACTGATAAGTAAATTCATATCTTGTATATTTGCTCTGAATTTCAGACATAGCTGCCGTCATATACCTTGAAGATTTCAGCCATCTTGCGTTGCTGTGGAAGGGAGCAGTGGTTCTCTATGGACAGGATGACGGGCATGTCTGAATTGACAAACGCGGACCGGTTGACTGCTTCCACCACATCCTGGAGGATCATGGGAGAGATTTCATTCTCAGAAACGGCCCTCCGAGTCAAATATGAGACAATAAAACGGACGAAAAAGGAACCCAATAATAATAATAATAATGAGATTTACTAAAAAAAAAAAAATGTTTAACCTTGAAGGGTATTTTAGTGGTGAGCGTGTGTCCGTGATAAATGACTGGCATGCCATCGTCTCCATCCCAGCAGTCCAACTCGACGCTCCTACAGCCTTGCAGAAGCACCTGGTGGGAAAAAAAAGAAGCAAAAATAGGAGATATGTGTCCAGAAAATTTAAAATTAAATTTAAAATGCACAAATCAGATCGGTGAAAGGCTCACTAACCTGACTGTACAGCTCAACAGAGGACTCTCCTTTGAGCTGGTGTCCAGTCAGGTAGGTGTTATGAGAGGACTCGATGTAGTAGTAGGACAGAGGGTACTGCAGCTCCTCCGGGTTCCTCTGGGATTCCTCATTACGGGAGGCAAAGTTCTCCTTGTCCATCAGGAACCTGGTGTGGAGAGAGGGATGCTGATGAGACTTGTTTGACTAATTAAGTATATGCTTTGATTGGGTGTCAGTACTGACATGAATATTCAATGTCTTTTTTGTTTCTATACCTTGCAAAGCCTTCAAATGACATCCAACCCATTTGTCTCATGCTCGACGAGGGCTCAAATCTCTGCGAGAGAAAAGCATAAAACAATTTGCATTATTGCTCAGGAGTCCCTTTTCCTTCCTTGTGTCTGAGGTTTCTTTCATCCGTTCATATGGTAAACATGGTTCTCTCACTCCCTAGCGACGGTATAAGGCCTCCATCTCCACCATCTCTCCCCTCCAGTTCATGTTAAATAGATTTGTTTAAGTACTCTACCTGTATAATGCTGAGAATCTCATCGTAGCTCAGGTGCTCCCTCTGACAGTTGACCAGGAAGTCATTGAGCTGAGGGATGGTGAGTCCCAAGACGCCTAGTGACGCGTTTTCCACTCCTGTCCCGTTGGTCACGATGCTGGCCGCAGCGATGGCGTCTGAGATCTGCCTCTGGTTGTCAGACATCTGCTGCCTCGTCCGGATAAACAGGCCAAGGTCGGAACCATTGCGGGTTAATAAGTCTGGAAAAGAGGAAGAGGTTAGGGAAGAATGAAAAAGAGGAACTGACTAAGAATATATAATGAATGTGTTCTTTTACCGAGGTCGGGCTGTAGCCCTGTGTCTTTATCGTCGATGCTGAGGTTGGTGTACAGAGGAGCAGACTCTGGACTCGAACGACTGCATGGGACAGCAAAGGTGTCAAACAGCTCCTTCAGGTCCTTCCTGCTTCGGATACTGTGGAGGAAACAGCACATTTAGTCTCCTTCTACCCACCTAAGCAGTTTATTTTAGGATTTGTGTTCCTTGATAACAAACCGATGAATTTTAAAAGGGTTTTCAATCAGCCAGTGGACAGACAATGGTGGGATGGCTAAAGAATGATCTCATCTTTGGGAAAATAAGCAGGATTTACTTCCATTTTCTCTGCATGAGCAAGTTTGGAATTTGAGAGGAAACTACTGGGCAGCAGATGAGAGGATGCACGACAAGGTAAGAAATGTAGGAGGACTGGTATGTGGTTAACACAGTGCTTATCATTGTTTCCTTTCACTTGACGGGTACAAACATTACAGAAGCTAAATATTATACAGAGAAGAATGTGCCGGGAATGATATCCTCGAGAAGCATTTGTTGAATGAGTTTTAACATACTGTCTTTTAAGTGCTATTGATAACAACACAACAATTATATAACAGGAGGGAGTGAGATGAAGAGAACATGTGTGTATATATATATATATATATATATATATATATATGTAGGCTAATATTTACCTGAATGACTTGAAGAGCTCGACAAACTCGATGAAGCTCATCGTGCTGTCGGAAATCATGAGATTCTGGAAGCCTTTGAAGCAGCCTTTCCCCCGACCGTGCCACGACCTGCTGCTCCAAGCCCTACGAGCCACACAGCAAAGCGAAGGGGGTTTTAGACGTCAAACCTTCCACACCTCCGGGTCTTCGTATACAGTACGGTACATACCCTGGCTGCGGCTTGGCAGTTCCTGAGAGGACCGGAGAAGATTGCGGGCGGGAGTGGTTGGACCCGGCCATGCTGGAGGAAGAGGAGGAGGAGGAGGAGGAAGAGGCTAGCAATCCGGGGCTTTTACTGGATGAGAGGGAGAAGGGTCCAGGGAGGCTGTCCTCTACGGAGGCAAAGAGGAAAAAAATAAATAAAAGATACATTTCCTTCTTTAAATGAAGGTTTGTGGGGTTTTGAAATATGAAACCTTTGCTTGGGTATATACCTACAGATGTGTCATTCTTTGTTTGAATTCAAATAGCTCTGTAAAATGTCACCTGGATCTTCTTGGTCGATGCTGTCGGACTCCGGCCCGTTCCGATACAGTCCCTCCTTACAGCTCCGGGTTTTTCTGGAAACCATCTCGTCGTCCGTGGCATCCCCACTGTCTCCCTGTAACATAACACGTCGTGTTAAAAACAAGGAACTGTTCAGTATTAGAAACTACATCGATATATATCAAGACCAGAGGGTGAATGAACCTTCTTATGTACTGACCCTGACAAGGACCTTCTTCTTCTTCTTGGTCTTATCGTTGATGCTCAGAGGGCTGTTTTTCTGGGCGGTAGACGTCTCCACTCCGCCTGTACCCATGTTCCACCTCCGCCCACCAAACAGCTCAATGGCATGAGCTAGTGTAGGGCCTTCGTACCTGCCATCCTCCTAACAGAGACGCAGACGCAGAGGATGACAAACATACAAAATCCTCCTTCACAGATCTTTCATGTCATTCTGTGTGTGTGTTGCATACATTTTTAGAACCAATCAAAAAAATGAAACTTGGTCAAAATGACACACTAATGGGATTATTTCAAACCACATGATCCTCAGGGTTTTGTTTTTTTTAATACATTTTATAAAGAAATGTGAAAGTTTTCAGATTTAAAGAGCAATTAAGAAAAAGAAAGACTTTTATTTTGGTGGCCAACACATGGTAATATGAGGGATAGGGAAAAAAGAAAAGTATTCATCCAGTTTACCTGATACAAGCTGACATACTGCTTCCTCAGCCACTGCAGCCTTTGGTCAGGAAACTTCTTCAATTTTCTGGTTGCGTTCACCAACTCTGACAGGCCCTTATGGAGCATCCTCGCCGTGTTGTTGGGGGCCACAAAGTGCAGGAGTCTAGTGGTAGTAATTAGGAGGTCAGTTGAAATATTTAGTCAACAGCACGGTGTTTTATCGACGTGCCGGTGCAGCAGCAGGGCGCTAGCGTTTCAGTGGTCACAAGGCAACAGACCTGTTGTCGGTGGTGCTGAGACCGTAGAGGAGGCTGAGACCGTTCTCTTCCACCGTCATCTGACTCAGCTTGTTTTGCAAACACACAGCGTGAACGTCCACTCCCTGATGACCCAGGAACACTGCCTGCACATTCAATTAACAACGTGTTGGGAATATTATGAGAGCTCATCAAGCTACTCAAACACAAATTGGATTACTAATCCCACAAAATAAAAAAATATTCTTCAAATGCATGTTTGAGAATTCTGAGTAAATACTATTATTATTATTTTAAATATATATATCTTCAAATGCATGTTTGAGAATTCTGAGTAAATACTATTATTATTATTTTAATATATATATATATATATATATATATATATATATATATATATATATATATATATATATATATATGTATATATATTTTTTTTATTGTTCAAAGAAAAATACAATTAAAATGTCTATAGGTTGAAGATTTTCAGTGTAAATATCAGATAAAAACAGCTTCTTTTTTTTTAAACAAACCTTCACCACTCCCAGGTCCAAGAGGCCCTCTGCTAGTCCTGCCACTACAGTCTGTCCCAGTCCCAGTGGCTGCTCTGCGGGGGAAGCCCCTCCGCTCTGAGGCTTACCTGTCATAAATCAACACATTTACGATACGTTTGAAATCTAGTCAAGCCAAAAGGAAATTGAGCGACATTTACAAACCAGTTCAAACGCTACAGAAGACATGGTTCTAAATCTTATTTCCTATGTCATTATTATTACATTATTAAAATGTAATAATAATGACATAGGAAATAAGATTTAGTTCATATCATAGATGCCTGTTTTCCGTTTGTTTAAAGAGTAATAATGAGAGAGGAAATGGGGCTTGACATCATAAATTGTACTGATGACAAAGCAGTTCATTCAAGTTCATTTTGACTGAAGTAACCAGCTAACTCCTTCACCTGAACTAAACCCCACACTGGATGTAAATAATCCTTTAGAAAGAACGATAGTAAACTGTCTCACTGCTGGAATATATACGCATTATGAATATCAGTCGGATCAATACAAACCGCTGTAAGTTAAACTGAAATGTTCTAAATGCATTTTCAAAATAAGGTTACATATTTAATATATAGTTCCCGGCAGAGGAGACACCTTATGTCTTTTAAATTATACCGATTTCATTTTTAATGACACTGTCTGTCATGGTTTTTACCCCAGGTGAGTGTTGTGTTGTCAGGCTGTAGTCGCAGCAGACAGCGAGCTGTGAGGTGGCTGTCCTGGTCGTAGTGGATGACCGTGGCCCCCTGCAGCAGAAACTGGTGAACGTCTGGCTGTAGCGACAACACGTACCTTGAAAAAGAAAAGACAAAAAAGCTTGGAAGTGTCTATTGAGCTATCTATTTGTGAGTGTGAGTGTGTGTGTGTGTGTGTGTGTGTGTGTGTTTCTTACCAGGGAATGAGCTCAGTGCCATGGTTGAAAGCTCTGTGCGTCTCCTCAGTCCCCTGAAACTCGACCTCTTTCACCCCCGGCTCCGACGACAAGTCGCCCTCTGAATCTGACAAATCCCCCACCATGAATCTGAAGATGGGTACAAGTTGGGATCAAAGAGCAGAGATGCCGTGAGTGATAGGGGGGGAAACATGTTTTTTTTTTTAAATATATATATATTGCATTTGAGTTTTAAAGTTTTAGTTGACTGTTTTCCACAGGAATCTTTAAGCTGTTAAGCAGTTATTTAAAAAAGTACACACACAAACACTCTGCAAACATAAAAAAGCATCATGCATTTGTCATCGCACATTCCTTGACTACCACATACTACACCTAAACAATGTTGACGTTAGGAAGCGCAATCAAACTCCTGCCGCTCTTATAAACACTTACAAGACATGGCTTGACTCTGAAGGTGTCCTAAATGAATGGGAACTAGAATAGAAGAAGGGGACAAAGAAGCACGAGAGGGAAGTGTGAGAAAAATAAAGAGCAAACAGAAAAGTGTCTGAGCAGAAGTGAAAAGACAAAATAGCAACTAAAAAGTGGAGAAGAATTCCTAAACATCTTTGCGTAAGAAAGATCATATATATCTGTATCCCAGTGCGGACAAATGAACTCTACACAGCTTGCCAAAATGAAAGAGGAGTTGTTATCCTGAGCTCTAACTCAGAGTCAGAGAAAACTGTCCAGAAACACAGAGAAGATAATCCAGGTGCCCTTAATACAAACACCACAGGCCGAGCTTCAACTGAAATGAGTTTTCAACAACATTTTATGTTCGTGTCCAAATTCAAGTTTGTGTCACTAGCTACCTGCCACCAGTGTGCTGAAAAGTACCAGAGCTCTGTTCCTTCCTGTCCTGACAGGAAGCTAACCTGTTATCTTGTATCTCATGTGACACAGGAGTTTATGTGAACGTCACCTCATCTCAATAACAATCTGCAAATGTGTTCCTTCACAAACCCATTATCTTGTGCCGGTGTTTGACAAAGACAATTGGAAGGAATGTGCTGTGCAGACCACATATTCATATCTGAGGGAAGCTCTGAATTCATATCATGTTGTATGTATTTTCTTCGCTACGTGTACAACCACGAGAAAAATGTAACTTTTAGTCTTTTGAAAGTCGTTATGTAGCAGTTGCCTTATGTATTCAACGAGAGACTGCTGTGGGTGCTTGTTCACAAAATCCTTTTTAGAAACTTCTAACTGTGTGTGTACAAACAAGTGAGAAACTGACCATTTTAATTCTGCTATTTTATATTATTTTAATTCTGCTATTTCATACTATTTTAATTCTGCTATTTTATACTATTTTAATTCTGCTATTTCATACTATTTTAATTCTGCTATTTCATACTATTTTAATTCTGCTATTTTATACTATTTTAATTCTGCTATTTCATACTATTTTAATTCTGCTATTTTATACTATTTTAATTCTGCTATTTTATACTATTTTAATTCTGCTATTTTATACTATTTTAATTCTGCTATTTCATACTATTTTAATTCTGCTATTTCATACTATTTTAATTTAGCTATTTCATACTATTTTAATTCTGCTATTTTATACTATTTTAATTCTGCTATTTTATACTATTTTAATTCTGCTATTTTATACTATTTTAATTATTGTACTCTACACACCACCTATTTTACATAAAAAAAATAAAAGAAAGCCAGAATAAAGAAAAAAAAACACCAGTAAATAAAAAGTGAAAGCAGCTGCAGCAGGCAATTAAGAGATACAAGATGTCCCAGTGTCTTGTAGTCAAATGCTATGTGCCATCTGACGCTGTACTGTATGTCTCATAAGCTTGTTTACAACTTACACTACACCACCTACAGATCATCCTTCACCGGGATGGATTCAAGACCTTGTTACAAAGTTTTTTGCGAGTTGCTGTGTGGAAACTGATGCAGCACACTAGAGGAACTCTGTCTTTGGGGCAAACAAAATGTAGAGGGGGGGGGGGGGTACTGACTGATTGCGGCAGCGGTCTCTGAGGGAGTTGTTTCTAGACGCAGGGAATGGGCCAGTAGAAGAGGGACTGGTGGAAGCGTCATCAGGATCCTCCGCCTCCAAACTACGATTACAAGATCTGGGGAGCATAACGAGCAGCAGGACAATTAGAGTAGAAGACACTTGTTGTGTGTCACTTCGTAGGTTTTTTTCAGGGTCGTAGTGTACCTGATAATCTGGAGGATGTTGCTGACAGTGGCTTCTTTCTCTGGGACGTGTAGTCCATCTGGACCGGAGCGCGACATGAAGTTGTGCTGGCCGCCGTAGTCAGACACAAACTAAAGAGAGGACGACAGACACAACGGGATAAATGACATGTCTGATTCTTACTGCTCGGGTCAGTTATATGAGATGTGAGTGTTTGCTGTACCTCTATTGAGTCCTCTGTATTAACCAGCGGTGGTTTGAGGCTGATGATGCTTGCTGTCCCATCCAACGCGTCACTCAGCTCCTTAAGAAAAACCCCACAGAACGGCACCACCTATAGTGTCGGGACAGGACAGAGAAAAACGCATCCAATTATAGCTTTTACTGAACTGTAATCATCTCATTCCTGTGGTCAGATAAGTAAGACACATGACAAATTAGACCATTGCATTTCCACACCTGAGTAAACAGCAACCCACCTTGCATCCTGGGATATTAAGAGCTCTGGTCACAACCTTCTTGTACTCAGAAGAAGACTCGTGCTGAGCCATGGCGTCCTTTAGGCTCCTCATGGTCTCAATGTCTGACTGGTCCATAAACTGCCACATCTTCAGCACCTTGCGGGACCTGGAGGACAAAAGAACATCTCAGTATAAATAAAACAAAGCATACACAACATGAATCTGTGTGTACAGCGTGCGAGCATATGTGAGATAATGTCTGTGTGTGCCGTAACACCTGAGTCCAGCCAGGAACTCCATGACCCCGTTGTAGTTTCCCATGTTCCAGCAGCATTTAGCGACATGGACCAGGTAGGAGAAAACTTCTCTCTTCTCCTCCATGGACCCTGCAGTCAGGATCAGCCACGTCACCCACGAACTCACCTGTTGATCCAAGAGGTTCACATTGAATATTTAGGGCTGCAACTATTGATCATTTTCATTATTGATCATTTCATTATTGATCATTTTCATTATTGATTAATCTGAAGAAAATAGTGCAAAATGTCCATCCCAGTTCCTCAAAATATATATAAGAAATATAAAACAGAGAATGTATATATATATATATATATATATATATATATGTGCGTGTGTATATGTATATATATATGTATATATATATGCACGATTCCGAAGGTTGACTTCATGTGCCAAGGATGACTTGAAAGAGTGTAAGTGTGTTATTACGAGGCCGTTACAGAAACACTTTAATGTGTGTGTGGTCTTCCTCGCGCTCATGTCATCTCTTTTAAAGTCTGGTATGGCAAACTGTGTCTAAAGTGGTAATGTATGCACAGGAGTCAGGAGCATGCCAGAAACTGACACACACACACACACACACAAACAAGAAAGAATGAGATCAGATATGTATCTGCACCCGCTGACTGCCCTCCAGCACAAGCAAAAAAAACCACGATGCAAGAACCAGATATGTATCAGGCTCAGCTTTCTTTCACATTCTCAGCGACACACACAAACGCACACAAACGCACACAAACGCACACAAACGCACAATACAGGAATACAGGAAAAGATCACATTTCAATCTGGCTGCTTCTCTCTCTCTCTCTAGTGTCTGTGTCTCTATGTGTTAAAGCCTCATGAATGTACACACACACACACACACACACACACACACACACACACACAGCACACGCACACGCACACGCATAGACAGACAGACAGACAGACAGTCAGACAGAGAGTATCCCCTGGCCCAGAGATCTATCACTGGATTATGTAACGGTCTGTAAAGCCCACCACAGTCGGATTTCATAGAGACTAAATAAAGCAACAAAAAACACACACACACACCCCACACACACCCACACACACACACACACCACACACACACACCACTCAGTTTCACATGCATTGTTTTTGTTTCAGGTGATGATGAAACATCGGTAAAAAAAATAATTAGATTTTTGTTTTGCCCCCGTGTCACTTGTGGCCACAGAAATCATACACAGCACATGCAACCAAACCCCCTTCCCATGTACAGAATACCGAACCATTAACATGCACTGTGTATGAGACTACAGATACACACAACCTCAGGCACATGTATATTATATATACAATGTATATATACATACATCTTAGATAAGAGCTTCAACATGCAGATCATAAATCATATAATCTGCAGTTCTGACAAAATGCTACACTTTATTTGTCCGGACTCTAAAAACCCGGTTGTCATCATTTCCACCTCTCTTATGTTAACGGTGGTGTTGTTGGTTAAGTCTCACATTTTTCTCTGGATCCAATATGAGTAAAAGCACACCAGTTTATGCATTCCTGTGTGATAGAAGCATGAGGAGGGCTGAGGCTTGGGAGGGTTACGGTGAAAACCTAATCCATCTCAGAGAGTTAACCGTTTCCTCTAAACTCTTCTCACCAATGGAACGTCTTTACTTACTCAAATTAATCAAACTTCAGTTAAAGTTGCACCACTTTTTCCTTCAAATCATACAAAATGTATTCAGTATGTAGTTCATGACTCTATTTAGTAGTTGTTCTGGAGCTTTCTATCATATCACATGCTCTTCATCATGGGATGGTGTTTGCCAGTTTGTCATTGAATTGCAGATGTTCACATTTTCCGCGTCAGATACAAACGCCTCCTCCAGAGTCTTGCTCTATTGTGCTTAGGTTGTACTAGAACCCTTTTTGCCCTGCAGGCTCTTACTGTATCTGCTCCGTGCGTGCCAGGATGTGCGCGCAATTGAGCGAAAATGTGCTATCAGTCACTTGTAGCATTATGACACAAAGCGAAGCCTCGTCAGCGTCTGTGTTGAATTACAGTCACCATCTAAACCATTCTGACCGTCTGCAAAGTGGCTTTTTGAAGCGCCACAGATCAAGGCATTTTAAAGAGTTGGCATCTCTTCTGATATTCCAGATAGCAAAAGGGTGTACTCAGTGTTGTGTATGAGAGATAATAGACAGGATATGAAGAGATATAGAGAGAGAGAGAGAGAGAGAGAGAGCAGGCAAGAGCGAGAGAGACGAGAACAGATAGGAGGAGTACAGTGAGAAAAGACTGTCGCGCAAAACTTTTCCTCTCTTACATACATAGCATATGTGTTATCAATAGCAGCTTGACAACATTTCAAACACACACACACACACACACATACCCACACAGTGAACCGGAGCTAGGTACAAACTGATCCCCCCCCCCCCTTTGATGTCTGTATATGTGTCTATCTGTCTGTCCGTCTGGCTGTCTCCATCTGTGCATGTGTTATTAGTTGAACTATGGAGGGTCAGTTTGTCCTTGATACACGAGTTACATAACCGAGGTCGACAGAGAACTACGACAAAGTCATCGCATGAACACACACTCGTCCTGTCGAAGCTAAACACTCCAGACAAGACACAAAAAAGGGGCCCAAACTTCCTCACACCTCCCTGCCTCCAAATATTCTCTTTGACTGCCTAATCTCTCGCTCCCATGCTGCAAAGTTAAAAGGATCCAAAACGATAAATATCTGAAAATGTTATTTTTGAGACCAAAACTATTAAATTAAAGAATAGGGTTAACATAATTAATACTGCAACTAAACTATGTTCAATACCAATTAATACGATGATTCTTTTCTCAATTAAATGTATTGTCTGCTCTATATAACACCAGTAAGACGTTCCAGAGCTGGCATCTGAAAAGCCTTGAACACAATGATTCAAAAGAACTATTTAAATATAATATGATGAATTTTTGCCATTTTGCTTAAAACAAATTGCTTAAATTAATTGATTATCAAAATAGTTGGTTATTATGTTTGTTAGTTTATAAACAAATCTATTAATTAACTAATAATTGCAGCTTTGTTCATAACAGGAGAATAAAAACAGAAAATTAAATCAAATAATTGCAAGATCCTTAACACATTTCTAACGCGAACATAACTGTGACAACGATCGCTGATGGTTCATGACAGAGTACTTGTGAAGTGAGCTTCATCTGCGTCTTCACAGGCAGAATCACTGTTGTCATTTGACTCTTGTTCCATTGTGCCCATATATGGCTACAATGCACGTTTGATTTTTTTTTTGTGTGTGTCTCTCCTCTTGCTGACTTTAATGAAAACCAGCTGATGCGAGAGGCATGCAACTTAAAGATGACATCATAATTTCCAATCAATCTCGCCCTCTCTCGCTCTCTCCGTCTCAGCAGCGCGGTGTTGTGATTGTTTATTCTCGAAGTCACTCACCATAAAAGACACAATGCCTGGGAGATTAACTTCAGCCAACTTACACCGCTGTCAGTGTGTGTGTGTGTGTGTGTGTGTGTGTGTGTGTGTGTGTGCCCTTGAGTACACACAGTGTGTGCATCAGTCATGAGCTGATAAGTTGGTATGACTCGCACGGCAAATACCACAACGCAAATCCAGCTGAAGGAAAACACAATTACTGCTCTGCTTTGCTTTTTCACGTTCATGTCAAAGCGCAGTGCACGTGCTTTCACTGTCTCTGATGATGTCATTCAAGGGAGGTCACTAAAGGGCACTCGAGCACTGTTTTCTATCAATATTTTCCCAATAGTTAAGAAGTGCTCTCTTTCAACATGAATAACGTCTCCGTGAGGCCTTGTTTAAAAAGCTGCTCAAGGCATTCAGGAGTCGCACCATTAGACTATTCCACATAGTTGGCTGATTGGTATCACAGATTCTCAAGTGAGCTCATCCAGACTTAAATCCCGCAGTAAAAACTGAGATACAGTCCGACTGAGCGAGGTTACGCTGATGAATCACCGCCTCTGAAACACTTGAAGGTCACACCAACAACGACAACGACAACTAAAAGGGTAAAACAACATCGGGTTGAACGTGTGCGATAAATAAACAAACATATGATCAGAAAGAAATGATAAAAAGAAACAGCATGGGACTCCCTCACCTCGTTAAACCGTGCCACCAGGTCCTCCACACCGTTACTTCGCTGAGCACTCTGGGTAGGCATGGCGGGCACTGACAGTGAGGACTTGAGGTTTGGGTGGCGCTTGGTTTGACACTCGGGACTGCCCAGGTCTCGAGTGAGGAAACAGAGGTAGTCCAAGGGAAAGACCTGCAGGAGAAAAAAAAAAAACAGACGATTGAATTAAAATTACTGCCATCTTGGAAATAAACCAGATCACAATCCAGATATGCGTTTGTGTGCGTGTCCTCCCACCCGTTTGTAAAGCTGCTGCTCTTGCTCGGTGAGGATGCAGGCGATCTCCTCGGGGAACTGAACAAGGTGGCGCACCTCTGCCAGCTCCTTACTGATCCCACTGACACTGGGAGGAAGAGAGCCGCTGCTGGTCATACTGTTGGCCAGCTGACGCTCTGCATGGACGGATGAAGAGGACAGAGACAGAAGAAGAAGAGAGATCAAAGACTTTTACATTTCTCATCCTACATTTTCACGTCACCGGTTTGTATTTTAGGTGCAAGGCTGAGAGAAAGAAGCTGTCGAACTCACGCAAACAGTGAGAGAGACGAAGAGAAGGAGGGGAACGGTTGACGGACGGAAAGAGGGGAGAATGAGTCGCCTTCACTAGTACAGAGGGAAAGCGGAGATCGCTGTTGTTCATACAAGAAATGGAAGAAGAAGAAGAAGAAGAGGAATCAGAGAGAGGAGGGAGTAAAAGCGAGACATAATCTACTTTGATGTTTCCCCTTACACCATAAAAGCTTTAAGCCTCAATGAAATGTGCATCTCTTTTTTCAGGATTAACCTGAATGCCTCAAGTCTTCTGATCCATCAATCCCTGGTGCATACCACAAACTCTCTGCCCCCCCCCCCCTCCACCAGCCAAGAGAAGCCGGCACACTTCACCCTCCAGGAGTAAACAGCATTGATCACCTGCCAGTTCCTGTGTTTGGACTTCAGTTAGGTCCATTAGTCTGTCTGTTTACACGCACACATATGCAAACCTGTCCTCATCTCCGCTAACAAAGAACTAATGGACAGTTTCTACACTGGTGCTGCCAGGTAGACATACTGTACATTGTCGGGATGAACGCCACATAAACTAACGGGCTTTTTCCAGCGCAAGGAGCTTTTCCAGGAATCGTTTGTGGGACAGAAATGTGCAGAACATATTCTAGTCCCTAAAAATGAGTTATACAATATTTATAGAAGGTAAGTTGTACATCAAATAGATTGAACACCAGGAAAATTGACCGATTCTGTCTGCTCGTTGAGAAATGTACCTATTCCCCTCCCCCGCAACCACACACACACACACACACACATTCAAAAATAGTGTATGCATACACACATACGGACGCACACTTAAAAGGTTGTCCTTGGGAACCCTTGAGATGTGCAACAGGTTGCCACGGCAACAGCAGTGACTGCTCTGCAGGAGCAAATTTTGCTTATTTACACAGTTTGGCCTCGAAGCTTCTGTAATGAACTTTCACTGTGTGTGTGTGTGTGTGTGTGTGTGTGTGTGTGTGTGTGTGTGTGTGTGTGTGTGTGTGTGTGTGTCTGTGTGTGTCTGTGTGTGTCTGTGTGTGTGTGTGTCTGTGTCTGTGTGTGTGTGTAGATTAGGAACCTAGACCAGCTGTGTATAAGACAAAGTTGAGAACAAAGACAAGAGACAAAGGAAGGGAAAAAGAAGGAAAAGATTAAAAGAAACTTAAACAAAAGGACGAAGCAGGAAAATGTGAAAATCAGTGAAGAATTCTTCGAACAAGCAAGAAAAAAAAAAGAGAGAGAAACAGAGAGAGAGCAGAAGAGGACAGAGATTAGATAGAGAGGAAGGAAAAGATAAGTAGAATAAGTGGAAATTCTGTAGTTTACACTGCGCTGCAGGTGTGAGACATCTATCACCGTTACAGAGACAGCGTAATCTACTAAATCCTTTACATGTCACACACACACAGACAGACTGCAGGTTATGAATGATCGTTCAGACCTGGAACACATTTCTCACAGACACATTTGCATTAAATGAAAGGGGAGAATAAAAAAGTATAATCACTGTTACTGAGCCTTAGAAGTGATGTAGAGTAAAAACAGCTGCAAAAAAAGATGTGGTACAAATCACAGCATGTAGTCAAGATGTCTTTGCTCCTCGTCTTTCCATAAGACACGGATACTTTGACTCTTTCTTTTTTAAATGAACAAGATTTTAGTAAAGTTTAAAACGATCTCTCAAGCACACGAGCAATACCTCTTCATTTCACGTGTTTTCCCATTCTAACGATTTGAAGTAGAAACGCATGGACACGCTTGGAGCGGAAGACAAATGAGTGTTGTGAATTTCATGACCATGTAGACGGACTCATTCATTTATTTATTCATCCTTCAAACTAGGAAACACAGCGGCAGACAAAGCGCTCGGACAAGGCAGTGAAAACAAAAGGTCTTAAGAGATTCTGAATGATTGATTAAAAGAAAATGTGCACTGATACCGAAAACAGAACGAATCGAGGTGCGATGGATCCCAAATGTGCCGACAAAGCTTCACACAAACCTGTCAGTACTGATATTGCAAAGATAAATAAACACTTCCGTTTGGAATGAGATCTTCGATTCTAGCGATTATGATAGGTGTGAGAAAAAAAACGCCCCTGAGCCTGTACAGATCGTAAACGCTCGTTATAGAGAAACACTGATGAGCAACACTGAGCGTGCAGCACTCCCGCTGTGAGACTGAGAGAACGTGAACCTGGACTAATCCACCACGATCTCGCTCTCATTTCTATGCATGCAAATCTGTAATGCATGCTGAATGCAAATACCCTGTGGACGTGTATGCATGCATTCGTGTGTGTGTGTGTGTGTGTGTGTGTAATGGTTCCTTTTCTATGCGTTGGGGGGATGGACTGTAATTATGAACATCCTTTTTTTCCATGGCGTTTCTGTTTTAACAGATAGCATGTCATTAACAGAGTCAGGAAATACAGGTGTGTGTTTGTGTGTTTTATTTGTGTCGTTAATATAATAAAAACAGCATTTGAGTATTTCATGCGGGATGTCGGATCAAACGTTTTGTTTATTTTATTTAATATTAATTTTTCGAGGGGTGGTGTGTAGAGGGTTAGTCTGCTGTAACAATAAACAATATACTGAATTAAGATTAAGATTTAGAACTTAAACTTTCTTAATATTTGCAACCAATCCCATTCATAATATCACACTGAAGCTGAGAAAATTCAAACGGTTGTTTAAATAGATAAAAATCTAAGTTTGAAATTTAAAAAAAAGACACTAATGACAGTCATCATGCATTCAGTATAACTTACATACTTAATAACATTTAACTAAATCAACGCTTCGAGGACCAAACACCAAGTTACAGCTAAATGAGTCTCGCTCAGTGAGATTGAACTTACTCCAAGTAAACCAATAACTTACTCAACTTAGCAACATTGTATGACTTGAAAATCAATATGAAAGGAAAGAGGTGAAATCTTTCAACACTGCTTTGAGGTTTATTTTGTTCATTGAGTAAATCACAAGTTACGTTTACCAATGAAAAGAAAGGAACCTTGAACATAGGCCCTGTCGCCTACCGCCACACACACACACACACACACACACACACACACACACACACACACACACACACACACACACACACACACACACACACACACACACACACACACACCCATGTTTAGAGTTGATGACAACTTATCCGCGGGAGTATTTAGGGCCCTCAAACAGGTGCAACACAAACAGCCTGAGTCATTAAATTAACCTTTTGAACCTATAAATATCATAATCCATGTTGAAATAATTTCTATTCACAACATCAACAATCTTATGTTGCGTTTCCGGTATTGTGTGGGAGATTAAACTGTCACTACACCACAATATTCGCATCTGAAACCTGATCTACTTGTAATGTTGCATCACCACATGTGCATTGTGATCGGTTTCTAAGTCTGTCAAATGTTCTTCACGTCATAAATGTCCCTTTAAAATCTCTATGTATTGAAATATAGTCATTATTATATCATTGAAACCTCTTGCCAAACTGCAGCATCAGGCAGTTTCCCCTTCAGGGTCATACAAACCCAGCAAGTAGTCGCAAAACAGACTAACAAAAACAAATAGTGTGAGGACTCATAATACACAGACGCAGCCATGCACACAGACACACAGCAGCAGCAGCAGCAGCAGCAGAAGCAACAAACATTGATCCGTCTGACTGATGACAACTCAGTTATCACAGGGAGGCTCACTGCATGCACACGTAAATATAACATTTAGGTTTTCCTTTCTTCCATAGTGGGGAGGACTACGACAACACGATGTAGATAAGAAGGCCGATTAAACAAAAGTCGCATAATTGAGTCAAGTGAAAGTCAATTTGAAGATTTAGAGATTTTTTTTAAGAAGCACGTAAGGCAACAATGTGTTGCTTTATGTTATTGTCTTCACGCGAGAGGCATCAGGTCAAACTACACTGTGCATTGGCACGGGAAAAACACGCGAATAAGAAACTTGTTCAGTGTTCTCTGCGTGACTTCATCATGACTCGACACGAATCGGATGGAACGCAGGTCGTTCTGGTGGCTTTGTTTTTAACTGTAACCTCAGAGACTAAACAAATCCATGTGTGACATTCGTTCTGAGGGTCAATTCTGTGTGAAGTTGCCCAGAGACCCTGAAATTCTTGAGTGTCACGCTGTCAGGTTTGTGGTATGAAAGGGGGTCACAGTGCACAACACACTCCCTCACACACAGTTTTCCAAACTGCTGCATCATCCGTCACATATTGAGACTAGAAGGGCACTCGGAGAGCGCAGACCTGCGGCAAAGCCAAATGTCCTATTACTTCAATTGAATTACAATGTTCAGGACGTTTACACTGGATGCAAGCGATCGCAGTGAGTCGAAATGTGTTTTGAATTAACATGTTAATAAAGTCTTGCAATTTAGAATGCAAAATATAAAAAGGAAACAAAATAATAAGAGCAGAGAGCATGCTGGTCCAAGGACATTGCATATAGTAAACCCCTATATTAAAGATTGAATTTAAGGAGGGCACAAAGCGCAGTTTAAAAAAAGTACAATTCAAACAACAGAACACCATAAATCCTGCCAAGGCAGATAAGACTCGCGTTGAAACTGTCAGCACCAATTATTCAGCAAACACAAAGATGGTGATGTGCAACGACCACATATTCCACAGTCAACATCTGACGATAAAAATCACGAGACAAACCAAATCGGATTTTAATCTCACTAAATGTGTAATATTTCTCAGCTGAGAAAATGACGTGCTATTTATTATAATCAGATTCTCCTGATTACCATGTTACAATGATTCATTCTTTTCAATTCATTAAGACCCCTTTGATTTCTCATATGCATAACTAAGTGCTGGCCACACTAGAAAACAGTAGTTTCCAATTACCATAAACATAAAGATACATTTAAAAAACACACACACACCTACAGACAGACTTAATTATATGTGTATCACTCAGTCAATGTTACAATGTCTCCCCGCTGCAGAGACACTAACAGCCGTACTGTAACTCCTCTACTCACTGATCAGCTTGTAGTCCATTCTGTTTGAGTGCTTCATGGTTGCTAGATACAGCTGGCCACTCTGCTTCCACGCTGACAGTCAGTGCCGGAGCCACCGGAGTACACTGGAGTACACTTGTCCACATTTGCGGGCGTCCTGCAGCTGCTCTCTCTCTCTCTCTCTCTCTCTCTCTCTCTCTCTCTTGCCCTCTCTAACTTGCCCTCTCCACAACTCACGCTGTGTCTTTGTCTGTCGCTCTTTTTCACTCACCTGGCTTCTCTCGCTGTCCTCGTCAGCAAACCGTCCTCGCTCTCTCTCTCTCTCTCTCTCTCTCTCTCTCTCTCTCTCTCCCTCTCTCTCCCTCTCTCTCTCTCTCTCTCCTCTCCCTCTCCCTCTCTCTCTTCACTGACACCATACATAGTTCACAGCCATGCGCTAGAGTTAGACCGGGCAGACCATCCCACTGCATGTACACACACACACACACACACAGTCCTGTACAGACTATAGAGGCAATAGGCGATAACAATAGAGCTATACAAACATGTCCCCCCTCGCTGTCTCTTTCTCTTATCTCGTCTTATTACACACAGAATCATTGAATGGAAAATGTTTTGGGGAAACAAGAAGTCACAGTAAGGTGCTTCCATGTAACTTCTCAATGAGTCTTTATTCAGTTATGTATACGTAATGTATACATGCAGAAACAATTAGTTGATGATTTTATCGACAGGTTTATACATTTTGATCATTATTTCAGCCGTTTATTAAGCACAGATGCCATATGCTTTTGGGTCACAGCATCTTGAATGTGAGATTTCTTTGCTTTTCTTCACATTATAACAGTTCAGATGTCTTTGGGTTTAAGGCAGTCGAGTACGACAGGACAAAGCACTTTGGGCTCTGGGAAGCTGTGATTGGCACAATATTCTGACATTTCATTAAGTAAAGAATTAATATAAAATATAACAACAGATTAAACACCACTGGAAATAGTTGTTAGCAGCAGCTCTACACTGTACAGTACACACACATGCTGGATAAAGCAATATATAAGCACACTAAAACAACATGCTGCAATTTGTCACAGCAACAGCTAGCAGGGTTGTTCAACTGTTATCTTGGTCAAATATTATCTTTGATTTCACCAGAGCTAATGCAAAAACAAAACGCTCAGATGGGTATTTTTAGCAAATTACGGTCATGTAAACAATACGTGCTCATGAAATCCTTGAGACTTCCCTCCACAATGATTCCCCACCACATCTGCTGTCAGTGCTGGCAGGCAAACACAATGTACAATGTGGACTGAGAGGAAGAGAGAGAGAAAGAAAGAAGGAGGAAAAAGAGAAATACTAAAGCCTATTACTGAGCTGCCTACTTCCTTTAGCCGTACAGTAAATTGTGCTATAAAGGAAACAAGGTCAAGGAAAGCACTTTAACCGTTCCCATTTACAGTTCACATGAATATGGCGAAATCCCAGTGGCCTTAAGTACGAGTCCAGTTTTTCTTCTGTGTGCACTTTGACGGTAAATGGGGCAACGGGAGACGAAGGCACAGACTAGAGGATCCACTATTGAAGGATGACAAATACTGCACAAACATAAAGGAGCACTTTATTATTATTATATGACAGCTGTTTGTGTTTTATTTTAACATGGTTTGTTTGGTGTTGGAAGGTCCTTCATGGTTTCTTTCATTTTGACCTGTAATTCTTTATTATTATTATCTTTTACATGGACTGTTTGTGTTTATTAATTGTGTGTTTTTGCAACTAAAGATTATATTCATTTTTTTTAATTAATCTGCCTATTTTCTTCGATTATCTTTTGCTCTATGAAATGTCAAAAAATAATGGCCATCACAACAACAATAGCCCAAAGTGACGTCTTCAATCACTCCAAGTTGTGAAGCTTTGAGCTTTCTTTCACGATTACTGCTTGAAATATTTTATTCTTAAGACTGTAGCTATCAAACTAGTATTTACTCCTACAATATATGTCTATACGGAAGCCACAGTAGTAACATTAAACGATCAAATCAATGCATATGCAACTATAACCACAGCAGATCACATAAATGGACCCACGTCTACTCAAAACATGTACATTTTCACACATATTGCACTTTAGTGAAAACATCTCCTCAAAGATGAACCATATTTAAACTAGACTCTGCTTCTAATTACTGACATATGAAGCAGTGACGTACGTTCTTCCCTGTTTCTCAGGATCTCTACCGCTATGTTCAAGCAGCACACACGCAAACAACCTTGACCTTACCCTCGTAAATATGTTTTGCATTCGTCTTTAAGGGCGTCGGTAGTTAACCCTCGCAAACAAAAGAGCCTGTCGTAATGAGCCAGACACGTGTCAACTCAACCTGTGGAGCATCGTTTATCACCTCCAAAACGCTCCCTCTTCACCTGCTACTAAAAACCAAACGACTGCAATGCTACAGAAAGACATACTGCGGGCACAAAGACATTTATTATTCAATACAGAGATCTTAACATAAAGAAATATGTAATTACCAGCACCATAAGTAGGTTTAATTGATCTTTTTGTTCCTTTGCAGGACAGGTGCAATGTCAGTTCAGGAAGAGGATGAAGGAAATGTGTAGATAGAGAGAGTGGGCACACGCTGGGGAAACTGAACACTGACCTGAAAACGCATAATAGATCTCTTATTCAACCTTCCTGATTTCAAGGCTATGCGCTCAATAAAACACACTTTGTCTGTTAAGCTAGAAATCTTAAAATAAGCAGAGACCATTTACACTTATTTTTGCTGGCAAGTTTTAGAGATTTTATGTTCTGCTACTTACATATTCATTTTAAACTATCAAAAGACAAAAGAGAGAATAAGAGCAGGTTGTTCTGTTGAAACACTGAAGAGAGGATCAATACCATAAATGGTAAGAAAGCAATAACTACACAAGCATTGAAACTTAAGTCCGACCTTCCTAAATCAGGATAATCAAATGGATTTCATGCCATCTGATAATTATCATCACCTTACGAGCTATGCCTCATCTTAAAATGCCATTTGGAGTCGGTTGGAGCAGTTATTTCTTGCTGAAAAGAAAATTTGTTTTTCTATCGCTACGCTTGTTCGATTCTTGTCAAGCTTTCAGCACTGCACTCAGCAAGTGAATCAAAACCTTTGTTACAGAAACATTATAATCTCTGGAGACAGAAACTGCTGTCTGGTACACTAAATGTCAAATCATTCAAATGGCACAACCCCACAGGTGGTTTCCATGCACGTTAAAGGCAGAGGTGAATGGCAGATCGGCAGCGTGTTGCTTTGGGTCTAAGTCTTCTCTTAGGTAATGCTCACGCGCAATCTGGGTAGCATTGCTACTAGGTAAGGGAGACAGAGAAAGTTAGACAGAGAGGCTCTCATGCTGCGTGTGTGTGTGTGTGTGTGTGTGTGTGTGTGTGTGTGTGTGTGTGTGTGTGCCTATGAAATCCTAGTCCTGCCAAGACTTCTAAGCTGCTATGTGTGCATGTCTGGCTCTATTCTGTTTCCTGCAACACCCATTAGAACAGAACACGGTGTCATGGTAAAGATATGTGCTGAATGAGAGTGTGTGTGTGTGTGTGTGTGTGTGTGTGTGTGTGTGTGTGTGTGTGTGTGTGTGTGTGTGTGTGTGTGTGTGTGTGTGTGCCTCCGAACGCTTGTCTGACAAAACATTAAGTTTGGTAATTAACATGATTGATAATAAGGAGAGTCACAGAGAGACACATGCGTATAAAAAATAATTCATGTCTGTATGTGTGTGTTTGTTTGAGCGTGTGTCTCCTTGATCTTGCCAGAGACAGCCTGTCCCCTGGAACAAAGCCAGTTGAAATTAATGTCAGGATCGGCTTACGTTTATGTCATACGTAACATCAGTGTAGAGAGAAGGTGGACGGACAGTTACCAGCTGAGCAACTGACCGACAACCTGCCTGGCTGGAAGATGAAGTCATGTGGAGAGTAAAAGTGTGGGAGAGACAAGAAGGGTGACATACTATATACATGATAAACATCGCTTTATTCTCTTTGTCTCATTAAGTTTTACAATCGCCTTTTTAATGTCGTTCTCAAGGCATTTCCAGGACAGAGATAGCTGCTGCCATGTGGTTTAAGTACAAGGCAAAGCAGCCATATATGTGTGTGTGTGTGTGTGTGTCTGTGTGCGCTTGTTATATAAGAAAAACAGTGTAATAAATAAAAAATATCACTCCTGAGCTTTACAGAGGAGTGTGTGTGTGTGTCTGTGTTTGTACCTTGTGATATCACGAGGCTTATTCTTCTTTCTGTGCGTCGTACACCACTTGAGCATTGTGTGTGCATGTGTGTCTAAATTGGAGAGTGGAGTGGAGAGACAGAGAGGATGGCATAAGGAGGGAGAGAAAGGACAGCAAAGGAAATAAAAGAGAAAAGTAAGAAGGAAAGGGCAACCACTGGGATCAACTACAGACGTTGTTTCTACCGACCCAAAACCCACTGTGGATTAAAAAAGCCGTGTGGGAAAAGAGCAGAGAGGAAGAGAAAAGAGTGGAGCCGAACACCACAGGGGAATAATGAGAATCTTTTATTTTCAGAATCAAACAGATGACGCTCTGCCCAAAGTCCCCGCGTCACTTGTCATCAAATGTAACGCTCCTCTACTTATTAGGAGATGGACATATCTAGTATGTAACTGCTGGTTTTCATACTGTGTGTATGAAGTGAGCTGTATACTATTGTTGAAACACACATTGTATTATATAAAACTGTATATAAACAATACAAATGTTGGTGTTTGCACAGTCAAGCATACAAATAAACAAAACCTTTTTCTACATCGTGTATGACACCCACCTTTCAGCACAGGCGTGGCTGTTGGGAATCTGGGGCAAAGGGTAGGGCAGAGCGGAGCGGGCACCGAGAGCCGCCGTGGCCTCCAGCAGGGCTCCGGTCAGCAGGGAGCACGCGGACGTCCTCTGGCCACAACCTCGATAAAACCTAGAAAGAAATGAGAAAAAGGAAATGTTTCACCTGTGACTCTATTCTTAACATTTGTCATGTCATCTACAACTAGCATAAGGCCTAGCGTCTATATTTAGCCACATAAAAACGGACTTCTGGGGTGTTAAGAATGCGTAACCAGAAGATCTCTGCATGTATTTACAGTGGGGTCGTATGCGTGGTTTCTCATACGTACAGTGTGTTGAGTAATTGTACCTGTTATTTTCATCACATGACTAGTCCTGTGGACAATCCTCAAATTCAAATCTTAATCTTCATGATTAGAACTTCAGCCCATCTGACTATTTAACCCCATTTATTCAAATCAAATCAATCTGCTGGTTATTTTCTCAATGAACCAGTCAACAATGTGTGTGTAATGTAATGATGATGACATCACATTGCTTGTTTTGTTTGACCAACAGTCTGAAAGGAGAATATGCTCAGTCTATAAACCCAAGAGCATAGAGGTTATTATTTAGTGTCATTTGTAACCAAAGAGTCTGTTTGTATGTAACTAACAGACATAACAGCTGCTATAAGTAACAGCATCATGTTTGACACTTTTAAATTGCTGTTAATCAGCTTCCCTTACTTAATTATCTACATTTTAAACTCATTAGCAGCATCTCATCTTCATCACACGATGGACCAAACATTGGTGTTACGTTAAGATCAACTGTATTATATTATATACTACAGTACCGGCTACAAACCTAGGTGGGTGAGAAGGATGACGACAGCAGGGATTGAGGCAGGGCTTCAGCTCTGGTCCGTCTGGGCTGCCGCTGAAAGCGTGCGATGGCCAGCGAGACTCCCTGAGACACACACATTCAGGGCAGGACAGCAGGAGCTTCTTGCCGCGATGAATCAGGTTGAGTTCCTCTCTGTCCTGCACATAGTTGTTAACCTGTTGAGGAAGTCATCGAAACATCGGTCACTTGCTTACATACTAGTGCATTTATATAACGTGTCCACAGTTTATATACGGCATAACCTGCTTTATCAACCTTAAAGTATGGAGAGTAACTGAGATGAAAGAGGGATTTAAAAGCTTTCTGGGAAATAAAATAACCTCATCCGGTGCCGTTATACATTTGAATCAGAGGTCATTGTTATCAGCTCCTCTGCTGCGGTCATTATCGGAAGCAATTTCCTCTCCGAGCAATTTCCTCTTTAAGCGTGAAAAGAAAGAATTAATGGAGAGAAATACCACTGAGGCACTTAACAGATCGCAAGAAAGGTGTAGAGGGATCCAGAGAGAAAGCATCAGTGACACAGACAGACACGTAGGTGTATAGAGAAGGAGAATAATGGGGAGATGGAGGAAGGGAAGGTGGGAGGCAAGAGAGAAAGAAGAGACGTCACTGAGGAGTTTTAACAGAGCAAACATTTTGATCTTAGAGAAAAGCCTCCTCCTCCTCCTCCTCCTCCTCCTCCTTCAGTTCACACTCTTCTCGGAACAAAATCCATCTGACATAAAAGGAAACACTTATCCAAACCGATTTGATTTGTACTTTGTCCTTAAGTGAACCTGCAGACGAGCTCTACTTGCACAAATTTCGGAGAAAAAGCCATTACGGCAATTTTTTGTGGCACTGTTAAGTGCCTTTAGCAGCGCTGGATATTACAAAATTGGACAAAATCGATACTGGTGACAGAGCGGGGGGGACGAATGCAAGTTTAATGAGAAAATACGGCTCGAGTGTAATCGTCCATAAGCACTGCTTCATTATAGTGTCAGGAAGGAAGTAGGTGAAGATCATCTCCCCCCCACTCACTCTTTAAAATATGTCCTGTTTGTATTAAGTGTTGGCAGCAGCATGGCATAACATGCACGCACACGCGCACACACACACACACACACACAGTACATAGTCAGCTACTTGTGTCGTTGGGATGGGTTTCCTGCATGGGGTGTAGGCCTAGCTGTTGTCAGATCTGGGCCATCCCGAGGGAAACGGTGCATACCAGCCTGCACGTTTAGAGAGTGAGAGAGGCAGCGGGAGGGGGGGGGGCACACACACACACACACACACACACACACACACACACACACACACACACACACACACACACACACACACACACACACACACACACACACACACACACACACACACACACACACTTGCATTCCAACAACAAGCTTATTACTAAAAGATGAAACTTTCAACAACATTATAAAAATAATAAAGAAAACTGTGATTAAACTATTTGTTTTTTCTTTCCTTATCCAGAACATTTACTGACTCACATTTCTGCTAAAAGACCTCATTTTTTTCTATTAGCATCTAGAAATTGTGCATGTAGACATAAAGTCTACTCCGCTGACAGCGTATTTATCCACATTTAATACCGACTTGTCCAGAGCCGTGC